>NC_050489.2:1571082-1727616 GCF_012460135.2 Molothrus ater | reverse complement strand
TCTTACAAAACTCATAAGATTACACTTTACTCATTGGTCAGGAAAGACAAAGGAAGTGGTGGAAACCAGGGCACTGGGAATATTCTGTGTCTGCTCTGGTGCCCTGACCCCCAGGGCAGCACTGACTTTGACCCTCACTCATGGAGAAAGTTTCCCAGACTTCAAGATAGACTGGAATCCACAAAAGTGTGCAATAGATTATAGAGAGCAGTGTGGGTGAATCTCTTGGTGAGAAATTGAGGTTTTGGGATTTTCAGTATGTTGTGGATGGCAGCAAGATGGAGGGCACAGGGTGCTGTCCTGGGTTTCTTCTCCATGCTTCTTCTTCCTTCTTCTCCATGGGTTTTGGTGGCATTTTGTAATTGGGCAGAAAGTCCCCATTGTGGCTCTTTGGGATCAGTTATTGGGTTAAAAGGGAAATAATCCAGGTGTCAGCTCTTAATTGGATAGTTTAGTCTTAAAAGCCCTTGGAACAAGAGATTGTTGGCCATTTTGTGCCTGCTAATGAAAAGCTGCTGAACTCACAGCAGTGAGACTGTTTTACTGAGAAGAAATAATGAACACCTGAGTGTGAACATGAACTACCTCAAGTGCCTTCAATCCAGACCAGAGAAACCCACAACTGGGCCCCCCACACAAAGTGCTCATTGAAACAGGCAGTTACAGGTTTCTCTTATTTCTCCTTTCTTTCTTTCTTGGTTTCTATGTCAATGACCTTGGTAGGAAATTTTTTCGGGGTAAACATGGATCCTCTCATCAAACTTCTCCCTGGCTCACAGAAGGGGCAGGAAAACCTCTTGCAGAGTAGTCTGATGCTCTGTCCCAGAGCTGAGATCAGAGCTGGAAATCAGATTGCAGTGGCACAAATCTTGCCCAGAGTGAGACAGTGACTCATTCCTGGAGCTGCTCCTGACAGCAGCCACGAGCACAGCAAGGAAAGCTGACAGCCAAGTTCATTCACTCTGCTGATGGTGGAGCCTTCAAAAGTGTCAATGACCCCAGACAGGCCCTGTGGGACCTGGTCTGCAAAGGTACCACAGGGTTTTAGCCAGGGACAAAATAATCTGAAGCTCATGAACCAATGGATTAAAATTTGTTCTCACTAAAGGGTTATGACTAAAACCACAGCCTGAATTCAGCCAGTAGCTGTTTGCAGACTTGGTCCTGAAAAAGACTTAGGGAACATGTGTTGTGATAGACAAAAGTTGAAAGTTACACTTGCATTGCAAATTTGGTATTTTTAGATGGGGTAATTCACAGATCAAAGTGTCTAGCAGAAGAGATTAGTGTAAACTAATTTCTCCAATAAAACCTCGGGCTAGATAGTAAATTCCAGTAAAAAAAATAATACACAATGCCATTAGTGTGTTTTGTAGAGTAAGTCTGAGTCTCTCTTGGAATTGAAAACAGAATTTCACTGTGTTTTCAGCTCAGACATTAGACTAACTCAGCTAATAAATACTAGAATAGTGTCAGCTCCTAATACAAGCTGTAGAACTAGAAATGCTATTTCTAACAGTGGATGCATAAAAACCCCAATAGAAATACCTGCATGATGATTTTCTTTTAATTACATTTTTGTTCAATCAGCTCTGTCCATAGTTTGCTCTTACTGTGCTCCCATATGACAAGGGAGGTGCCATTAGTAGCAAACTGCCTGGATATGGCAAACCAAGTTATTATTCCCAGATATTTACCAGCCTGTGCTCTGATCCTGTAGAGCACTCCTGCCTTTTTGTGGCATAAGATCTAACAAGTGTTATTTAGAAAAAGTTCAGTATGGACTGTAAACCTGAACATTTTCTCTTCTGAAGATTTAAGGTAACCAGGTATGGGGATTTTGGAAGGAGTTTTGAATGAGTTAGAGATGGAACTTTTGAATTGTTTTTGATGTTGTGGGTTATTGTCTTATTTTCTACATAGGTAGGAAGGGTGAGTTCTGCTCACATCTTTATTATATGGTTTAGAAGGTCACAAGACCCCTAATCATAATATTTTTAAAGGATTATTGATTAATAGAACATTGCTAATAAGGTTACTTATATTTTTTACTTATTCCTTAAATATTTTGTCTTATGGATTTATGATACAGTGTAAGCTTTTTAGTTAATCATGTTATGACACACAAATTTATAGTACTGTATTTTAAACTTCTTGTTTGCCTTTGTAACTACTTAACTGTTTTTATTTTTCCTACATCTTAAATTTTAAAATGCGAAACATTTTTCTTCTTAAGTTATTGTGTCTTTGTTTAAACTATAAATCCACATTCTTGCTTCTATTACCTAAGTTTGGGAGTTTTTTTCAAGGTCTTTGATTAAATTCTGTGTTTAATTCAAACTTTTGGTTTCCAGGTTTAAAATTCTGAGAGTTTCTTGCATTCCAGATTCTGACAACCAAGGTTTGTGAAAATTACTTAATGACCCTTTTGGGCCTTGCTTTCAGTGTTATAAATGTTTTTTGTGTTTTTTCCCTGTGTGTAGGGCAAAGAACACAAGACCTTCTGAGGAGGAAAAAAACCCAAACCCAACAATAAAAAATGTCCCTCACCAAACCAAACCAACCAAACCAAACCAACCAAACCAAACAAAACCAACCAAACCAAACCAACCAAACCAACAAAAACAACAAAAAACCCCAAAAAACCAAACCCCACCCCTCACTCAAAAAAAAGAAAACCCAAAAAAACAAAAAAAACCCACCAAAAACAAAAGAAACAACCCTCCCCCTGCCAAAAAACCCCAACTCTTGAAAAAGGCCCTTTATTCTTACTGTAAAATGCATTAACCAGGGTCACCACTATGGCCTCACCCAGGGTGTGCATTAAGCTCACCTCTCCTAGAACTCACCTTTAATATTTTCTACCTTCTATTTAGCTCACATATAATTATTTACAACAAAAGCCATAAATGTGGCCTTTGTGGCCATAAATGGGTGTGGAATCAAAGCCCCAGAGATTTTTTACGTGTCCTGTGTTTTAGAAGGGATGTTTGCCATGCCTGGTGTCTCTGCAGGAATATCTCAGAAACAAATCCTAAACCAGCTTTATCACCATGGTTTTTCCCCCGTGGTTTTTCCCCTGAGGTGAGGATCCACACAAACCCAAAGCAGATGGAGAAGATGGAGAGTGGCCTGCTGCCAAAACAAGAGCAGGCAGAGCTCTGCTCAAACTTTCCCAATCCCTTCTGCTGCAATTAATAAAGTACTGAAATATCTCCCTGCTCCTACTGCCACAGGACCACTGTCACTAAGCATTTGTGATGGCAATCTGCTCCTCAGTCAGGACATTTTGACACTGACACTCTGCAAAGACAGAGCAGGGCAAAAGCCCCCATTCCAAACAATTTACTGCACTGGTATTTCTGCTTGATCAGGTGAATCAAACACCAGAGCTGAAGAGATCCTACAATGTAGAGATATGGACTGGATGAAGCTCCAGCTGGAACTCTGATTTACCAACAATAAAATGTCCTATGTATCACTGTCGGTCCGGCTGTCTGTCTCTGCCCCGACACGGGTATGGTTCTACAAACGAGTCTGGCTCTTCAGCTTTTCGATCTTCAGATTGTTTATTGCCTTAACTACAAAATTTTCTGTCTGCCCAACAGAGGTCTGATCTGCAAGCAGTCACAGGCACTCTCTGACCACCCACGGGCGGTCAGTCTTTTTCCTACGTACATAATATTTACCTTTATTTCCAATGCTTTTCACCCATGAGCAAGTGCACCTCACCATAAACCAATCCCCAAATGCCAACATCACCACAGGAGATGGAGGACAAGAGAAGGAAGAAGAAGGACAAACACGCCCTGATCCCTCCATCTTTCCATAAACCCCCTGTACCCAAAACCTAAAAGTCTATATTTCACCTTCTAAATGTTCTCTTTTACACCTTTTACTCTAAAGTGATTCTCTTGTCCTCAAACTCTTGTTATTTCTGTGGATGGATCAATCAAGCCACCAGACACTTCTGGCAACATTCCAGGATTTTCGAGACCCCCAAGGGTTCCTGGCATCTCTGGACATTGGGAACGATGTGCTGAGATCACATATCACTGAGAGTTGCTGGAATCACAGCCAGCTTATCCCTCTCCATGGAGCTGAAAAGTATTAAAATAAAAAGAACAAAACAAAAATCTTTCCTTTTGTCTAATCTAGTTTCCAGAAACTCCACTTATCTATGAAATCCAGACTGTTCCCTCTTTTCCTGCCTGGAAAGAGCACAATATATAAACACAAAAGGAAAAAGTGAAATACAAATATTTATTTTTTAAAAATTAAATTATCTCTCCAAAATAGCCTTAAGCTCCTGGAAATTAGTGTTTAGTTCTTCCTCTACTTTAATCAGGTAATTTGGCTGTAATTGAAGAAGCAAGTGATGCTGCAGAATAAGTAACCAATGGGCCACTGCTCTTGTTAAAATGACCTGAATTATTTCTACAGTCGTCCCCAGGAGTAGGTGGGGCTGTGAATAGCCTGACTCCTGGTGAAAGCTCTGCCCCAGTGGGGGAATCCTGCTGGCTGAGGGTGAAGACCTGAGATTCATTTTCCTTTGGGTTTAAGTGGCAGTGACAGAAGCCATTAAACCACAGTGTCTATTCTCTCCTGGGACCACATGAGTCACTAATAAAGGCAGTGAAAAAAAGAGATTATCTTTTAGTAATTCTGTAATGCAGTACATCCTTATTGGTTTATTTCTGTGTAAAGCAGCCTTGCCTTGCTGCTGATGTCAGTGAAAGGGTAAAACCTGGATTTTGGTGTCATCACTGAAAGTGCTAATGCTCCTAAGCAGCCAGCCAGCTGAGTGATAACATCCTGTCGGTGAGGTCAGCTGGAACAGGTTGTCTTTAGTCCCTGCATGTCACCTTCAAGGACATTTTAGCTTCTGACAATAGTGGCATAAGGTAAAAGAGAATATTCAGACCCAGGTACCCAGCACGCTCTCAATCAATAACTTAATAAGCACAGGCTGGCAGCTATCAAGTATCAATTTTAGTACAAACTGTTCAAAACACAAGGTGTTAATTCAGAACTGAGCTTTCAAATAGTTTGTTTAAATGTGAAAAGTTAAAATAGTGTTTTATCCAATGTGCAGATCACAAAAGGACGGAGTTTGGTGCTGCTGACTAAAAGACATTTTGTCCTTAACATGTAACACAACCTATCGAATCCCAGCTGATTCCAGGAAATACTCTGCAGCAAAACAAGAAAATGGCAACATTATATCCAAGGGATATGGTTTTAATTATGAAAATCCATTTTCATCTGGTGGTTCTACTGCCTCAGGAGCCAGTACTTTTCGAATGCCTGAGAAATGAGCGTTACCTGTGTCCCATGGGTTACCCCACACCTCAATCTCCCTGTTCAGATGTCACTCCTGGCTGCCTTCCTCCCTTGGGTCTCTCTCACAGGATGGGCATAATCTGGGCAGCAGGAAAGCACCAGCTCTCAGCTCCACTCCCACAAGGATGTGGGGAAAGCCCTGCTGCAGCTCTCCATCAGATTGTGTTTTCATGCACTCCAAGCCTGCAAACAAAGAATCCAAATGGATTTCCCATATTCCCAGTGGGAAATGTGTGGCCAGAGTCTGAAAGCTTGGAAAGAAAGGGAAAAGACTAAAGTGCTTTTAAAAAAACCACATCAGCACACTTATAAATAACATAGCAGTGATACACAAAATGCTGGGTTCAAATCAGGCAAATTCCTGAATGGAGTTTAGATAGTTAGATCCCAAAGTCTGAGGAAGAAATCCATTGCACTCTCCTAAACTAAATGAAATTAAATTTGTGTTACTCTCCAGAGTGCTTAATTACATTCATTTCAATGAGCTTAGCTCAGATTTCTGAAGTGTAGAATTTGAAGGGTAAATTTGTAACTTCCTGAGAAAGAGAGTTTTCTCTCTCTGGTCAAGATACCAGTCACATTTCTGTAGAAAAAGTTCCAAAGAGGAAAAGCATCCTGACCCTCCTGCCACTGAGAGCTCCAGAGAGGAATTCCTGTCTCTGATGAGAGGAGCTGAGGTCTCACAGTGCCTGGGACAGAGATCCCCAAACACGCTGCCTGTCCTGAATTCTCTGCAGCCTTCACTGTGACACTGCAGAGGTTATTTCACAGGGGCACACAGGAACACAAGGGTTCAGGTAATTGCTATTAAAACTAGGGAGGAGGTTCCCAGCCTGTGCTAGAGGGGTTGGGATTAGACAACATTTAAGGTCCCTTCCAAGCCAAACCATTCTGCTATTCTGTGTTTTTATGTGACTGCCATTAAAACTGTGGCTGAACTAACTGGGGTAAACAGTAATTGTTTTCCACTTTTCCATAAATCACACAAAGCCAGAGATGGCTATAGATGACCCCAAATACAGTCCCTCAGCAGAGCCAAGGCACCACAGGGTGATGCTCCAGAGCATAGCTGAGTTTGTATGAGCTGTGCTTACAGAGCACCCTCAAAGAGTGAGAGGGATTCTGTTACCATAACCTCATTTACCATCTCTGAGACAAATGCTGACTTTGTGTCAGTGTTTGGTAAGCCAGAATGATTCTGCTCTCTCTCTACAGTTTTCCTGAGGTTTGTGCACTGCCTTGATGCCAAGCCAGTCACATCTGAAGGTAAATCACCACATCCAAGACAGCTGGGAATTTAAGTGCCCATCAGATTATTTGGTATTCAGAGAAATTGTCCTTACTGCTTCTGATCTGGATTTTTCATTTGTAGTCAGCTTTTCTTAGTTAGGAGATACTCATCCAATTGCTTTACTGATTTTTGTTCTCCTTCAGAATAATGTTTATCTGAGGAGGACATAGGCTAGGTAGAGAGAATTAAGGTCTTAATTTGAAGGTTTTAATGCTTAATTGTGATATCTGAAAAAAAATACTAAAGACATTGAATTCTTAAAAGCACTAACAGCATCCAGAATTGTAGAAGAAAGGCCCAAGAAGAAACTAGGACCATAACCCTGGCTCTTCTCTGTAATTTTATCCTGCCCATTTTTCCCCTTTGGGGATTGAGGACAGCCCTACCTACTACACTCACCTGGTGAATTTCAGGTTTTTTCCTCTGGAATGAGAGAAACATCATTAAATGCCAGTCTTTTGAATTCTTGGCAGTTACTGGGATGAAAATGCCTTTTCCAGCTAATGATTTTGTCACTATCTCAATTACCACAGAGGCCAGATGCCAAGCCCTGCCCAGGCTGCATTCACTGCTCACAGCACAGCTGGGCAGGGAGGGCAGTGCACAGCTCCACTGGATGCTCTGGGAGCTGTGCCCTGGCCAAAGGCAGGGGAAGGAGATCCCCACCTGCAGTGAAACCTTGAGACACATGGATGTCTTGGGCAGTGATGCTAAAAGTGTAACATGAGGTCCTTAAACCCAGTCAGGTACATGGGACATCTGAAGCAGAAGTTGTTTTTGTTCCATGCATAACTGGGCTATGGACAGGTTCATCAATAACAGCACTGCTCAATGTTCATCAATATTTCTAGTCAAAGCTAGGTATCTATTCCATAAACTGTTGGAAAGTTTCAGCTTTGTATCAAGAGACAGAGAAATAAATTATGAAGAATGTTTTGGATTTGGCAGTAAAGGCTGTTCTGGCAAGAGCTGCAATGTGAGGGTTTATTCATAGTGCAGCTGGGATCATTAATATGTTATTTACTCTTCCTTACACCCTTATTTGCACACCTTGCTGTCCAATGATTAAAACAACCAAAATCAATAAGGCAAGCTATTGGAGAAACAATTCTGTTCAAAAGGACGTGTGGACTTTGTTTCCTTAATGATGCTGGGGAGGTTGTCAGACCCACCCAGGAGTCTGAGCTGTTTCCAGTAGCACCTGGATGCTGCCAGGTGAGGAAAGAGGATGAAAAAGATGTTGATGCTCTGGAAACATTTATCACACTCATGGTCAGCCTTAAAGGCCACAGGCTTCTTGATAGCATAGCACATTTCCTTTTCTCTATTTCCTTCTTTATACAAAACCTCAAGTGGACACAGCAATGGTTGAAAGAGCACCCAGGGTAAGAGTGAAAAGGTTTCCCATGTGGTAAAAGCACAAATCTGGAATTCTGGCTGGAACTGAGGCAGTCTCTGAGGGAGATGCTTTGGCACCCTGCCAGCAAGCACACAGGCACTCATGAGCTCATGCTTGCTTTCTTCCAAAGCACAGTCTAGAACTCAAACTCCTTTCTATTTGCCCTGGTAATGTGTGCCCAAACAACATTAACACAAGAGCATAGATTCTTTTCAGAGTAGATAAATCACTGGTTAATAGGAACTGAATACAAGGGAATACCATACAAAGGAACTTAAAGAAATCTAGATTTTTCTTCTCTGCCAATCCAGCAGTACACCTTTTAATGTAACTTACCACATCTGTACCCTATCTCAGCCTTAAAGTTTGTTAGCATTGATGCTTCTTTCCTGAACTGCTTAGTACAGATTCTTCTTTTTCAAGCTCCTCGATTCAACTTCCTTCTATCTAAGACAGTGATTTGCATTTTCCACCATTTCAAATATTCTGGACACCTAAATTCCAGGTAAAAGAGGTGGGCATCCTCCAACCCAGCAGAGCTCTCTGCTGTGATGGAGCTGTTGTAGCCCTTTACAGTCATTCTCCAGTGCAAAAAATGTCAAGAATTGTAAAAGCTACTGCATATGCAGACAATCAAATGACAAGATTGTTTCAAAGGAGGTGTTACACACAATTGACCAGCTTCCAACACCCCAATATACAGATTGCAAAACTATTTCAGGAGCTAGGACATTTTAAAAAATCAAACTAAAGAATAATGGCCAAGAACATTATGAGAGAATGCACATGGGAAATTCCTATGATTCTCTTATTTTTGAGGGCAACATGAAGATAGAGATTTCTGGCCTTTAATTTCTGTCCTTAAATGAAATTATCAAAATTGGTAGATCATTCTTGTCTAATTTGAGATCCTTTTTCCATAAAATTCTTCCTTTGTGGGTTATTTATTCCTGGAAAGGCAGACTACCTGCACACATTTAGATCAGTGGAGAGCATTCTGTGGCACTGTAAGTATGGCAAAAATTATTAGAAACCTTTAGTGTGGTTGTTAATTCCTGCAAAAATCTATTCCTGATTACAACAGAGAAAATGTACTGTAACCTACTAAAACCATGTGACAAAAAGAATTTTCTTTCACACAAAGCAAGTATTCTTTGGTAGCCCTTTGCTTTGTTTTAAAATTGAGTTTGCTGTTTCATAACCAAATTGAGAAGAGTCCCTTAATGAGAACCAGTAGGAATGCACCCAAGGAAAAGCTGAGCAGCTCCTGCTGGGTTTAAGGCCTTAGCAGCAATTGCCCCTGATTCCCAATGCATTCCTGCCTGCCTGCCTGGGACAGCTGCACCTTGGGAATTCTCCATTCTGTGAGTCCAGGCTGTGGCAGCCACCTCATCCAGATTGCACTGAGTGTCACAGACATCAGAACTTCAGTGACTTCTCCTCCCCAGGAGCTGCTCTGCAGCCAGGTGAGCCTGGGAGGAGCTGTGAGAATGTCAGCCTGGGAGGAGCTGTGACAAGTGCCAGGCTGGGTGTGAGGACCAGGCTGCCCCTCCAGCACCGAGCTCCAGCCCTGCCCTGCTCTGGGAGCTGCTTCTCCCCAGTGATTCACACGCAGTGACATCACCAACCAGTTTACCTTAAAGCCCCTCCAAGTAAGTTGGACAGGAATGCTTTTTTCCAGCCTCTGAATCATAAATAGCTGTGACAGCAGATGGGGAATCTGCCCGTGCCGTTGTGAATGAAAGAGCCATCTGTGGGAGCAGTGCTGTGAGTTAAAACTGTCTGTGTCACATCAGGCTGCCCCAGGTGGAGGGAGGCTGGCACCCAAATCACCCCCAGACAGCCCCAGCTGCTAAATCACTGCCAGGATGCACTGAAGAGGGTAAGGTCAGCAACAGGACTGTGACCACATTTCTTTAGAGACAATTGCAGTGACAATCAGATGGGATGATTCATTCCTGAGTATAAATAGTGTCAAGCACTCCAAAAGCCCAGTCCTGAGCAGTTCCAAAATCAGGACTGGAAGGAGCTGAGTTCTGCATTCTCAGGAAGTCTCCAAGGGTGCACTCACAACTTTGGGTGCTGGGAGCAGGATTAGGCACATTGGCCTGACAGATTTTGGGTTGTTCCTTTTGCCAATCCAAAACTTTCTTTCTTTGAAAGATCAATCCCAGTCTGAGATTCAAAGGGAAGCAGTACACCACTCCTTCTATCATCTCTTCATGTTGGCAAATAAGAAGAATTCTTGACTTGGTTTGGATCCCTTTTTTGTCCATTAGCTTTGAAGAGATTTGTTGGACATGTAAGTTATATTTGTAATTTGAGAAGTACTAACAGGAATTACAGACACTGCTTGAATCATATGGAATCCATGGACACACATGGCTGAGACTTTTCTTGTAGTCCTCTGATCATCCTTTCTCTGCCCTTATTTCTACTTTCTGATTTAATAAAGGTGGGGAGTGTGGGAGGCTAGCATTATGCATATTTCTTTAAATGAAATTGGATCAATGCAACACTAAAAGTCATTCTTTTGCTCCGGCTTCAAAATCTGTTTCCAGACATCACATGACATCACCTGAGACATGAGTCATATAGACATTGTAAGAGTTCTTTTTGGCAAAGTTGGAATGACACAGCAGAGTCTGCATTTTCAGCTGTTGCTTCTAAATCTATGCCTACAAAATATCAGACGTTAAAAACCATAGATCATGTGTGTGCAAGTGAGGATTTATTCTTGTGGGCTTGGTATTCTATAAAAGACTATTGCAGTATTTTTCCTGCAGTTTTAAGTATTTAAGGAGCAGTTGAACATCTTGCTCTGGAAAGCCCACACTGAAAGAGTCTCTAGGAAATGCATTGATGTGCAAGAGCAGGAAATGCACTGGTGGAATGCAAGACCAGTAGAGTTCCTGGGATTCTCCTGGCCAGAGTGGATGGCAAGGGTGGAAAAAGCTGATGTTGCTCCCTTCCCTAGTGACTGGTCATGTTGGGATTTCACCACTGCTGCAGTTACAGATGGAAGTCCCACACAAACACTACACTGAGCAGCTTTGTTCTTTGTACACCTTCCAGAGACAAGTGGGGAAGTTAAAGATTTGCTCTACTATCTCTAATGCATGTCCAGGGGTGGGCTGGGATATTCACAGGACACTTTGCTAATTTGGCAAATTATATTCTCTGAACTTCCCTGATTAATCTGCACCTGCAGGGACGTAGGGCAGCACCAGACTCACGATCAGAATGGTGCATTTTGACTTTAAAATCTCTATATCTATGAAATAAGAGTGTTCTTCACAGTGAACATTTCACTGGTCTGTATGATTTGCCTACTCTCCTGAGCTTCCCAATGTCCAGACTCCAAACCAAAAGAAACTGGTTTCCCACTTTGTTCCCTAAAAGCTGAGGACTATTTAGATATATGCCTATATATTTATTTAAAAACCCAAACAAGCAAACAACAACAACAACAAAAAACCAACAAACAAACAAAACAAAACAAACAAACAACAAACAAAACAAAACCAAATCCTTAGACATGTTAGACATGTTATTCAGAGAATTGCATGTTATAGCCCTGCACTCTTGACAGCTTTCTGTTAGGGCTGTTCCATCCATACTCACTGACACTGTTTTTGCTACCTTGCTTACAGCTGTTCTCCAGGCCACAGCACAGTTTTAGGAGAAGCAGCTTTGTTAATCTGACATTGTGCCATGGAAGCTCTCTGTCACCTTGTCCCAAAACAAAATCTCCAACATCCCCATGTTGCTGCTGAGCAGCTGCCTCTGTGTTTGGTCAGTCACCTGCAACTTCAGCAGCATCTAGACAGTCAGTTATTTTCTTGTCCTTATCCCTGTCTTGCCACCTGTAATGCAGGAAATAACTGAAGGGACTAAATCTTGTCCAAGAACTTCTTTTCTCTTGCATCTCAATCTGGATTAAGTGTGTTCAATGTCCCAACACTACACCATTCTAATTATCTGTTTATACACTTTATTTCAATTGAAAAACACATTTTGATAATGAAAACTCTTTATGGAATTTATCTACTTAATAATTCCATTAGCAAGCTTTTTTCCTGTACTATAGACTCAAGTACATGCACTGATAACTGGGTGGAAAAACAGCTCAAGTATATTTAGGAGAAACTGGGGGCATAATGTCAAGGGTTTCCAGTGGTGGTATCCACATGCAGAGAGGAACTGCAGAAGACAAATGAGTTACTAAGCAAGCAGGAGGGAAGGAGAAGTTTGTCTCCTTTTGCTTTGTAGATTGACAAATAAGGGATGAAATCACAAAACTAAGATATACAAGCTGTTAAAAACAAGTCTACAGAAATAGCAAATCTTGTTTGACAGACTTAACGAAATTGATTTAAGGGCAAGTGCAGAGGACAAAGGAGGCTGACCAAGGCAGGAAATAACATAATCCACATTCAGGAAAGGACATCTCTTGCCTTACAGCCTTGTGGAATATCAAGTGGAGGGAACAACAGGATAATCCTGAGAAAATAACAGTAAAATATGAAAAAGGACTAATGGCAGGAGTCTGGAATGGGCCCTCATCTGAACCTGCACCACAGCACTTTTCAGCATCTGTATCACACAAGTCTGAGGAAAACAGCCTTTAATTTATCCTGCATGCTGACCTTTGCCTCTGGCCTTGAAGGGCCAAGTTGTTGTACCTGCTATTAAAGAAGTCATGGCAGCTTAAAATAGAATTAAGAACAGATTGCCAACATGTTTTTTTTCCCTGCTGTTGTCAGTGACCTACAAGATCCATTTATAAATATTGCTCACTAGTTTCTCCAGGCCCTTACTCACCAGAGTGGAAAGGCCAAGGACTGTTACTGCTGCAGCACAGATGAAGAAAATTATTTCCACCCAGAGAAGAGGGCAGTGACCTGTTTTGCTCTTATATAGCCAACTGCTATCTGTGCAGAGCTTCCTTGATTAAGACCTCATATCTGTTTCCATGAAAGGCAGGATTAAAATGCAAAATTAGGAAGGGCTGCTGGATGAGTTCATTTGAGTTTGAAGCTGGAGCATGGGGTACTACCAAGCCACAGCAACCATTCAGGGCAGATTGAGTGTTATCCATCTAAAATGTTATTTCCTACATTATTTCTATGTTCTCCCTTCCTTGTTTCCAGGTATTGAGGGTTGGTGTCTGGTTTCCCCACTCGTGGGACAGTTTGGAATGTACCAGCCATGGGGTCCACTCTCCTTGATGACCCTCAGCATCTCCAAGGGCTCAGATCCAAAGGAAGCCCTCCTGTGACACCTCTGGGACTGACACCACCTGCCTTGCTCAGGAGATGGTGAGTTCTTCTTGGAATGAGGCCGTATTTTCTTCTTAGATAAGGTGTTCTGGCCCTGCTTGTAACTGCAGAGAACCAGAGCTGATCTCTTCTAGGCCATGCTGAGCTCCCTCCTCAGACTGGGCACCTTCACTCTATGAGTGTGAGAAATGCCAGAACAAAGCCCCCTTCAGCTCCTGTGGCCATGCTCACCCCACATGAAGTGTGCAGGATGTAAACCCTGCCTGCCTGAGCTCTCAGTGCCTCCCTGAAGAGTCAGCAATACCAGCCAGCAAGGCCCACAGGAAGGAAACCAGCATGGCCAAGGAGTCATCCAGCCCTAGGGCAGCACAGCTTGGTAGAACTTGAGGGACAATTGAATCGCCCATCTTTGGCCTGCTGCTCCCAGCCACAGCAGGAGCCTGCCTGTGGGATGAGCCTTCAGGGCTCCTTTGATCAGCTGGGCCACTGCACCCCATGCCACCTGCTTGTGACAAACCTGCACATGAGAAAGTCCTGTCCTGGCACTGCTCTGGAGTGACCTGGCAGTCCTGGTGGTGGATATAAATGGATAAGGACACCAAAACATGGAGAAACCCCACAGTAATTACTCAGGGCTGGATCCTCAGTGAGGACACATTAGCTGTAGGGACCACATCTGCTGTGAAATTCCATTATTCCATGAGATTTCTTTTGCAGTAGGGTCCTGATCCCAGGTTCCACATGAACTGGAAACAGATGAAGCTGCACAATGGTCTGATAAACAATTTGCCAGTTTAATGAGCTTGGGATTTTTAATAGCTAATGCACTGCAGCGGGTTTTGGCTGAGTCTCTAAGATGTTTCAAAGCCCAATTATCTCTTACAAGGTCAGTAGGCACTTATTCTTAAGGGCCCATGATTCAATATATGTTTGCATTTTATGCTCTCTTTAATGTTTTAATGTTTGTTATAAAAATTGCCACAGTGATTCATCTGCATGTATTTCTTCTTTGTTTGGAGGGGAATCGTTTGGAGTAGCTATTTTAAGGGTTGTTAAGTGGAACAATCTAAGTGTGAACACTCTGAAAAGATAAATGGAAACATTTAATATTTATGCTCTGCTATTCTACTGTGTCTCAGTCACGTAAAATCAGATCACTATCCTACAGCTCTTGTTTTAAAAAGACAGCACTGAAAGAAATAAAACGTAGCAATAATTGATTTGTTAAAACAAGTGGTGATAAATAATTCAGAGGCACAATTCTATGACACTTGCAATGCTGAAAGTGTGCTGAAACCATGCTGAAATAAAGAAATGCAAAAGAAAAGACTTTTCTATTCTCAGGCATCTATTTCACCGTGAGGCTGCTTCAGCCAGAGCTGCATCCAGGACTTCCTGAAGGTGCAGTTCACATCTCCTGGCAGCAGCGTTTGCTTACAGAGTTCCCTCAATTTTATACACAATTCTCCCTCCACAACTGCTTGGGAGTTCACTGTACAAATCTGATAATCAGTTCTTGTGTTAGCAAAAAGGGCCAGTGAAAGGCAGCACAAAGTCTCCTTGCATGGGCTTTGCTGCAGAAACCAGGCAGTTCCAAACACAGCCTCCCAGCACTGCAGGCAAGATCCTGATCCCAATTCTGAGAGCAATAAAACTATGGATATGAATATGCATATTTTACCAAATCAGAGCTGTACTGCCTCCAGCACAGCTGAGAGGTACCAGAGCTCATGGAGCTCGTGGGCAGTGGCACAAGGACCCCACACAGCCTCCCTGAGTGACAACCAGAGCTTCACCTCGATGCCATTCTCTCTGGGAGACTTCTTCCAGCCTCGAGCTATGAGACAAACACAATTAAACTTGTCTTAGTGTCAACCAGTGTGAATTTACATATTGCCCATTTCCAGAGCTAGACCCTTTTTGAATCTTAGTTCTCAGTCCTTAAATTTCAAGGGTTAGGGTCCACTGTGCTACACAGACAAAGGGATTCCTTGTTAAGAGATTTTGGATCAAGCTCCCACAGACAGACTCATCAGTGCATTTGTAAAGTCTATAATAAGTGTTCAACTTCTGGCATAACTTGGTATCTGATTGAATTCTGAAAGACTATTTTTGTCCTTCAAATTGAAACTAACAGATCTATTTATCATTTCCCTGTAGGTTTTCAGGAGTGTAACAGAGCTATTTTTTCCTGCTGGGAAACATTTGCCAAACGTTTTTGACTGACAATAAGTTTTATAGGTGCAGACATTTGCAGGCAATACATGAACTAAAATTCACCATTTAATTGTTTCAAGTCATTCACCCACTTCTAACATTGTCTAGTAGTATCCCATATTAGGGTTAAACCTTCATTCTCAGAACTGAAACTTGGCTGCTAAATATAAACTTGAGCCTAATCCAAGATCTTGCTTCAAAAATGTTGGTTTATACAGCTGACTGTGCTAAGTGGGGATGGAAAGCTGTTATGCTGAAGAAGTTCTTTACTATTTTAAAGCAACTTCACCAGCAATTCCTTTGCTGTATCTCTGCCTGTCACATTGCTGGTCACAGCTAAAAATACATGGAATATTTTTGCCACTCTCCCTGGGGCAGTAGGTGAGGGCACTGAAATGTTCAGGGGTTTTCACAGCTGACATCCTCTGTGTCCAACCACATTCTTGGCTGGGACGGAGGCTGGGTGAAGAAACACCAGCAAAAATAATCCATGAAGACTGAGATGAGGATAAACTCCTCACTTGTGAATAAAGGTCTGTTAGAGCCCTGAGAAGACTCTGCTCTCCTCAAAAGGTGGGGAGACACCCACAGCACCTGGTGTGACACTCGCTCACATGGCAGCTGCTTCCTCCTTCTCCTCCTTTCCTCGCCCTGCTCCTCCTTGCACTGGGGTGCAGCTTGGCACTGCCTTTAGACTTTGATCCATCTGCAACTGTGGAGAGAAACAAAATCTTTTAGGTTGGAACAGACCTTTAAGATCGAGTTTCACTGCTGGGTCCACACCAAACCAGGTCCCTGTGCTCAGATCTTCACTTGTGCTTGGCTATGCAAAAAAATCAAAGGTGAATTTAGCTGCCAGCTGGGGATTTCTACTCTGTGAATTTTCAGAAACACTTGCACATATTTCCTTCCACCCTATTCCAAAACTGGCAAAGGAGATAGTTATTTATATCTTGCTGCATGTTAATAATGACCAAAAAGAGCTAGAAAGTTTGGGTGATATTAATAGTTATTAGTATTAAGACTTTATCAGATGGGACCTCCTTCTGTTAAGAGCTACAGCTCCACCTCAGTCTTATACAAAACTGGAGTTTAGTCTCCAGGTTTTCAGACAAGAATGTGCTTCCAGATGGAATCACAGAATGGTTTGGGCTGGCAGAAACCTTAAAGCTCATCCCAGCCCATCCAGTGCCATGCCAGGGACACCTCCCACTGTCCCAGGCTGCTCCAGCCCCAGTGTCCATCCTGGCCTTGGGCACTGCCAGGGATCCAGGGCAGCCCCAGCTGCTCTGGGCACCCTGTGCCAGGGCCTGCCCACCCTGCCAGGGAACAATTTAGTCCTTAAACCTGTTACAAATCCACCCTCTTTTAGTTTAAAGCCATTCCCCCTTGTCCCCAGTCCCTCTCCAGCTCTCCTGGAGCCCCTTTAGGCCCTGCAAGGGGCTCTGAGCTCTCCCTGGAGCCTTCTCCTCTCCAGGTGAGCATTCCCAGCTCTCTCAGCCTGGCTCCAGAGCAGAGGGGCTCCAGCCCTGGAGCATCTCTGTGCCCTCCTCTGGATCTGCTCCAGCAGCTCCACATCCTTTTTTTGGGGTCCCAGAGCTGCATGCAAAGAGCCAATTTGATCTTATGCTCTTCCTATTTAGTGTATTTGCTCAAGACAAGATCAAAGGAGAAGTTAGTGTGGTCTCCATGGCAGCCTAATTAGGCAGAATTTGTTCCCCTTTTTCCCACATAAGGTACCTATTATTAGAAAATAGCCTTGTGCCCCTGAGGAGAAAAGCAGCATTGCTCTGTGTGGTGCTACAATAGAACATCCTGATCACATTGGCCATGGGTAATTCACTGTACTTGGTCACAGTACAACAGGCTGGGTTCTTAAACAACCATTACAGCCAAAAACGTTTTCACCCCTGTCTCTTCAAGCAGGAATGTCCCTTTCCTACCCCTTGATTCTTGCTCCTGGTTATCAGCTATCAACTATCAGCTGAGAAAATATTCTTCTTTATCTCCATAGTCCAGGACCAGTGGGAAATGAGGATGTTTGCTTTAATAAAGTGCTACACTGAGAGAATTTTTTCTGGGAAGCTTTTTAGCAACTTTGTAAATTTATGGACCACAAAGGAAATCAACAGAACTGGTGATCAGTGTTTATGAGATGTATTGGTTTATAAACTGTATAAATCCAATAAGGTTTACTCAATATTGCAGTGAAATGACCCATTTGTTTAATCTGATAAGCAAAGTGATCTGTAGCTAAACTCTTCACTAAATATCTCCCTGGTTACTCCTGAACTGTACCCATGGAATGCCAGGCAATGGATAAGCATCCTCAGAAATTAAAGCAGCAGCAGCAGCACTCATTTCATATCCCATCCCTCAGTAATGAAATTCAGTAAGAAGCACTGTTGTTCTGCATTGTACTCCACAGCTCTCAAGCATCAGGTAGAAACCACTAAAAGCATAAAAATGTGAATTTACTTGGCTCATGTACTGATCCAGAGGTCCAAGTGGCCAAGGAAACTCTTCTGCACTGATGCCAGACATGTTTGTTGCAGCTTTGTCTCCAAAGACTCTCCTGTGACCTGGAACAACACAAACACATTTTATGTGTGTCCTGACTGCAGGGAAAAGCCAACCAGGTTAAGCCTAAACTGTCCCTTTTGCACAGGTGCTTTGGGGCAGCCTTGGTGCAGCTCAGCTGAGGGGTGGTGACTCCTCAGGCCAAACCAGATCAGTCACTTCACAGCTGTTTGTCTGTACCTGCACACCTGAGGGAGGAGACAGGAGATTTCTCCTCCAAACCCACTGAAGTGCTTTTAACAAAATGGGAATAGCACACATATGACAGCTGCTAAAGACCCCTGGGATCTCTGGATGGGAGGAAAACTTGTGTTTTGGTGGGAAAAGTAAGTGTACCCCTTTCTGAAACAGCTCTAGCATGCATCTCTGTGGCATTCACATTCTCTGAAAAATCCCTTTGCCCAGGATTTTTCTCCTGGGAAGCTGAGAAGCCTCAGAGAAAAGGAAAACAATTCTGATCTCATTTGCTTCTCCTGTGTTTTGCTCATGTAGAATGAGTTTGGAGATTGTTTACCCACAGGTGATTGTTCCATTGCATTCTGCTGGGAGTTGTTTTCACTCTTTGGCCAATCAGGGCCAAGCTGTGTCAGGACTCTGGAAAGAGTCACAAATTTTCATTATTATCTTTTTAGCATTCTGTAAGTATCCTCTCTGTATTCTTCAGTACAGTATAGTATTCTTTAATATGATATAGTATCATAAAGTAATAAATTAACCTTCTGAGAACATGGGGTCAGGTGCATCATTCCTGCCTTCATTGGGACATTCCCTGCAAATACAATACATCTCTTAACAAGCTCCAGGGTATGGGAGGTTGGTTTTTCAGCTACATGCACAGGAAATCACCTTTTCAAAGGGGGAGGTTCATGAGCCAGTAGGAGCTGCCCCTGTTCCTTGAGGATAACAACCAGAGAGCCTCACACTCTTGCTGTTGTGAAGGGAAGAGTTGAACTGGTTTCTGTGCCAGCCTTCCTGCTCCCTTCCACCCTAAAGAACACAGGGAGTGACTCTGGGGTGTCCTGTGCAGGGCCAGGAGCTGCACTCAGGGATCCTGGTGGGTCCCCACAACTCAGCTGCTTCTGTGGGTCTGTGAATTTTGTTTCCTTTTATTCTGTACTTGTCAATCCCTTCCTCTTGCATCCACCAAAAAAAGGTATACTGGCACCAACAACTTTTTAATCAAAGAAGAACATTCTGCCTGACTAGCCCAAGGTAGGAAATACATTGAATGACATTTCAGAGTGAAGGCTGCTGTGCCAGAAAGCAGCAATCACATATTCCCAATGAAAGAGGGACTTAAACAGAGAGAACTCTCTGGAGTCAAGCAGCAGGAATTCAACACCCCTTTTGTCCCTGGTAGCGGTTAAGCACCTTCTCTTTCTCTAATCCTAAAGTTGACCATGGCAGCATGTTTCTGTGGAAATCTCTCTAAATTTTCATCAGAAAAGTCAGTTTTACTGCCTGAAGGGAATGGCTTTCAATGAATGCATCCTGTGCTTACAGAGGCACTTTGGGGCAGTAGAGGGGAAGTTCAGCTCCTTTGTGCTGGGTTCACATTTGAGGGATGCTCCTTGGAAACTGAAATACAGGCAGCCAGCTGAGATTGCCTTTGAGAATGAAGACTTCTCATTTATAATTAATAGGAAATAAATATCCATCCTGAATGGTTTAGAAGGGTGTTTTTGTACCTTTGTACCAATGAAGGGAATTTTGTATGAGGGAATTTCCCTTGTCTTGTAATAAAGGGGGGAAAGCTTTCTTATAATTGAGGCTGATTTCAGAGTTTTGAATTTGTAAAATAATTTAATCAAGTACCTGTAGGTCTGAACCTATTTTTTAGTAAATCTTAACTGGAAATACAACTGATATGCAGCAGCTGATAGGGCAGGGAGACAGTGGAAGTGCACCAGCACTTTCTGTTTAGGCTTGGTACTGAACCCTACACAGAAATCAAACTGAAAACCAAAAAAACCAAAAACATATAAAGGGAAATTAAGAGTTTTCAGTCACTTTTGGAACCAAAAAATCCAATCTAGAAAAACAAACAAAAAAAGATCACTAAAATCAGGTAGAAATATTGTGCAAGCTAATTTTATAAACCTGTGGAAGCTTGAGAGGCTGCTCTGTCCCAAGAGGTTTCCAGATAAAAAATAAGCTGCTAGGTAGGAACTCCTTTAAGTTAATCCAAGGATTTTTCTGGGGACAGGAGGAACTAGCACCTTGAATAAAAAGGTTTCACAAAACAGACAGAAGCTTGAAGGGAAAACTTTGATGAAATTTCAATCTTGCTTACTGAGAAAAGGACAAAATTTAATTTAAATGCAGAGCATTCAGAACAAGAGGGACACTCCTCCTCCTTATCCAGGGATCCTCACTCTGAAAAAGAAACCTCATGACTTGAAGACAGTTTTAACTTTTTTCTAGCATATATTTCTGCCAATTCTGAGTGAAGTGCTCAGGAGAGAAAATACTGATATCTTTCCCTGGCACAGGATTCTGAACATGCTGTGTCAGGTGATTAAGGAAGCTAATCAGGTAGAGTACAGTTTGGTTTACATTTTGTTGCAGGGAAATTATCCCCAGCAACATCATCACTAATGTACTTGACCAACAGTTTTGATGCTGTTGGATAAAACTTCCCCTAAGGGATATTCAGGGATTCTCTTTTTCTTATGAATATTCATTCCCTTACCATTGTAAGTATTACAATGGTAATACTTACAAATGAACCAAGTCTCTTATGAATACTTGGCACACATTTTAGATGGAGCCTTTTGGAGAATACTGTTTTCTTTAGAGAGAATCTGAACAAGTCTGATTCCATTTCAGAAGTATCCTCAAGGGCATTAGTGTAAATAGTTGTGGAATTCACATTAAAAAAATAGACTTTCTTATTAAAATGCACAGCTTGGGTTAAGCAAACAGGAAATGAGCAACAACTCCAGTTTGGCATGAAAGATCAAAGGAGCCTGAGTGATAGATTGGAGGTTCGTGGCAGGAAGGAAGCAAGTCAGTTGTCATTTCCAAAACAAGATCCTTGCTGCACAAACTGTAACCAATTGAACTACAGGGCCTCAGCTGATAATTCTGATGACATTTCCTCATTAACTAAAGCACACTGATCAGCCCTATGGCATTTCCTTTGGGCAGCCAGGTGCTCTTTACTCAATGTAACAAAAGCTTCCCCAGCTGCTTCACCAAAGCATCTCCAGGCCATCAGCATTCTACTGAAGCCATTCAGGTGAACTTCCTATTTTTAGCAGTCCAGAAAGCATATTCTGCCAGAATTACCTCAGCATGCAGGCAGTGAGCAGTCAGGGGAGCTGAAATGGCATTTGTTAGAACCCAATCCTGGCTGTATCAAGTGTCTGATGTTCACAGGGATGTGCTGATGGTTCTGACAACTCATCTCAGCCTCTCGTGCAGAATTTCTGCTTTCGTGGTGGAAATGTGCAATATTCACCCAGACCCAGAAATAACACCAGCTCAAAAGGGGCCAAATGAGACGAGTTTCCAGTCTAAAAGTAGCTTGAAAAATGAGCAATGAGTGATTAAATAAACAAACCAAAAATGAGAGCCACTATACACAAGGAATGTAAACATGAAGCATATTTTTAAACCTTTTTCCATCCCCAGAATGGTGCAACACCTTAAATAATGCAAATGTTTGCTCTGGAACTGAGGAAGAATTTTGTAAGCACCATATTGATCTTTTCAACTGATGTACAAATGCATTTGTATTGACAATTTTCTGTTAGCAATCTGCTCAATAAACCAGCAATGATCCCTTAGCACCCTGTTTGGGAAGTTAGAATATACTCCCAGATCTACACATGGATACACATTTTCATTTTGTATGTGCCTAAAAAATACATATATTCATGGTCCCATTGCACAAAGATAGAACTAGTTGGCCTTACAGAAATTTGTAATGAGAAAATGCATACTCAACTCCACTGGCAACCTTGACACCTGAGTTTAAGTGAAAAGTCAGGTAATTCAAATGTAATTCACCCTGACCTTTTGGATAATCACCTATTTAGAGCGAAGATTCTTTGTTTTGCCTGTGCAGCTGGGATCCCAACAAAGTTTACATTCCCTATTGAGGCATTTGCATGGGAAACTAATCTAACAGTACTTCTACTACTTCTAGTACTACTGCTAGTATTTAACTGGACCTGTAGAACCTCCTGTAGAACCTCCACATCACATCAGCTATTGCTCTGAGGTAAAATGAAAGAGCTTCTTTTGAGTTACTTGTAGACTGCTTTCTTACAGAACTGAAGTTTAGGCACCTGTGCAGTTACCTATTTATGTATAACCACTTGTGCATCTCAGCCTCAAAACATATTTTGAATCTGGTGAACAATTGCACATTAATTGCAAAATCTAATACTATCAACAAGTTAAATTTACAAGGCCCTTGCCCAAGAGAACCAAAACCCCAAGCAACCCCTGGGCAGCAGTGTCCAGTCTGTGTGAAGAGCTCCAGATGAGCTGCAGAACTCTCTGAGTGTCACTCAGCCCAGGACAGGCAGCTGGGACACCCTGGGTGGAATGCAGTGAAAAGCTGGTGAAGGGCAGCAGAAAATCCCAGGAAACACAGGAAGGATTTGGGGAATTGCAGGGAAGGTTGTGGGAGATGTGGGAGATGTGGGAGGGCTGAAGATGGCACGATGAGATGAGATGAGTTATGAGATGAGAAGGATTTGTGTTTAGAAATTGGTGCCTTTTTGGCCTCACCAGCTCTGGCTCAGCACCTGCCCTGCAGGTTCCAGGTGAACAGAGAGCAGGGAGGAAGGGAAAGGACAGGAGATGAGCTCCATTCCACCAGCACAGGAGGAGAGCTTGCAGCCAGAACTCACCTTTTTCAGCACCAGGTCATCCCCTAGATGATCTAGATCTGTGTCCCATGAGGATTTCTGTGATGTCTAGCAAGAACACACTCCCAGTGCAGCTTTTCCAAGGGCACACTCAGCTCTTCCTGTGGCATTTCCCCCCCAAGTAATACAGATTCATACCAAGTTTCAGCCTTTTAAAACTCACTTAAAATCCACCAACTACAGGAAGTGAATAGTTAGACAACCAAGTTACATCAACATCTCCTAGTGAGAGTGAGAATATTTGTTTTTCTTGAAGATCTGTTTTGGTGATCTGCATCAATTCTTACCCTGGTATTGTCTTTCCAGTATGAGGTACATTTATTGCCATTGAAGATCTGTTTTGGTGATCTGCATCAATTCTTACCCTGGTATTGTTTTTCTAGTATGAGGTACATTTATTGCCATTGAAGATCTGTTTTGGTGATCTGCATCAATTCTTACCCTGGTATTGTTTTTCTAGTATGAGGTACATTTATTGTCATCCTGCCTGTGCAGCCAGTGCCTGGAAAGGACAACATTTTACACAGGTGGAATTTGAAGACAAAGAGCATTCACTATTTATTTCAATTAAAAAATTGCATCCTAAAACTGTAGATTCACAGCCATTTCAGACTTCAATAAAATCACATTGTCACTGAAAGAAAAAAATTCAAGACATCTGCCTTTTCTTGAGCAGAGCAAGCATTCACAGACAAGCACTGAATGAGATCAGCAACAAGACCATTTGTCAGTCTGCTTTGGGGAAAGGATCTTTTCCACACAAACTGGAACTTTGCCTTATCCTACAGCCTCCCTGGCAGCCAGACCCCACCTTGGGCTGCTCCCCATCACCCACTTGCCTTACTAGGCAAAGTGTTTCAAGCATCCAGAGGGGCCCCCACACCCTGCTTGGGTTCCTCACTCTGTTTTCTTGCAAAAGCTGCCAATTTAAACAGTTCCTGTTCTTAGCTGCATCCACATCACTCCTTCCACTGCCCCAGCACAGCTGATGTGCCAAATGTGCAGTGCACAAAATCATCTTAAAATGATATTAAAAACAAATGCTCAGGTGTTTCAGGTGGTCACAGCCTATTCCAAGGGAGCCCTTCACTGCTGTCCACGTAAGGTGGTGACAATGCACAGGTCCTGAAAGATGAAACAGTGCCCTGGAGGGAGTGTGATGAGTCAGTAGTTCTGCCTGCACAGAGTGAATTTCACATATGGAAGTAGAGCTCAGGAATTCTTGGATAAAAAGTTTAGTTAAAAGCCCATATTTAGTAAGCAAAGCAAAAGAAGAAAGAGTAAGAATGTACAAAAATAGGAATGAATGAGAATCCAGTAATGTTAAACAGCAAAGTCACTAAAATACCTTGCACTTTGAGGCTGGCAGTGTGTTTGTATTATAATTATAGCTGGAGTCCCAACAGGTACAATATGAATAGAAATAGCACAGCAAGAAAGACTGAGCCCTCACCATTCATTCCCAAAACCAGCATGTCCTCAACATATCAAAGTAATCTTTTTGGAAAAAAACAACCCAAAATCACTTTGAAGCACACCCTCAGACAAAATATTGATTCCACACCACTTAACAACTATGAACCACACTGGTAGAATTCTCTGCTCAAGCCAGAGCTTTTTAGTTTGGAGTTTACCTGAAGAAACCACGAGAAGGAGATATATCTGTGGGGAATACTGCAAAAAGGCCTCAGAGAAACAAGATTTATATTATTATTGTGTGCAAGACACCAGGGGGGCAGAATTACTTTGGTTATTGAAGTAAAGTCTTCCTGTGGCCACAAGAACTGCCTGAGCAAGCAATTGTCAAGATAGATCATTGACATATTTATGTATTTATATACTTGATATTGGTATATTTGCTATAATTTGCGTGATATTTAAATGAAAAATGAAAATTTAAATGCAAAAAAACCCTACAAATTTTCTACATTTTGTGTTTTCAAATGTTTACATTCAATTCATAGCACCACTGCTGCAGGAACCAAGAGCTGGATTTACTTTTGCATTCAAATTTAGGAAAAAAACCCCTCAGTTTCAAAGATTAAATAAAATTCTGCATCTGTGTTTAAAGTTACCAAGTGAGGTGTGTCTCTAAAACTGGGCAATGGACTGGCCTTTTTGTGGAACAAAGATCAGTCTTAGAGAAGATCAAACCCTGAGCAGGAGCCCTTGATCCTTCTCTCCCTCCTGCCCCTTGGCCACGCACTCATTTCAGGAGAAAGCTGATTTGGAAGGCATTGGAGAGGTAACTGCAAGGTTCCCTTCCAGCTGCCAGGGCTCCTGCCAGCCCCAGAAATGCTCCAGAACTGTGGAGAAACAGAGGCAGGCTGTGTGCCCAGGGCTGCTCCAGCCCTTCCCTTTGCTTCCACCCTCCTCCTGCTGAAACCCTTCCATGGACAGGAAAACATCCCAGGGACAGAGAAACATCCCAGGGACAAGGAAAGATCCCAGGGACAAGGAAAGATACCAGGGACAAGGAAACATCAAATGGACAAGGAATCATCACAAGAACAAGGAAAGGTCCCATGGACAAGGAAACATCACAGGGACAAGGAAACATCCCAGGGACAAGGAAAGATCCCAGGGACAAGGAAAGATACCAGGGACAAGGAAAGATCCCAGGGACAAGGAAACATCACAGGGACAAGGAAACATCCCAGGGACAAGGAAAGATACCAGGGACAAGGAAACATCACATGGACAAGGAATCATCACATGGACAAGGAAAGATCTCAGGGACAGGGAAACTTCCCAGGGACAAGGAATCATCAAATGGACAAGGAATCATCAATGGATAAGGAATCATCACAAGAACACGGAAAGATCCCAGGGACAAGGAAAGATCCCATGGACAAGGAACCAGGAGGAAACATCACAGGGACAAGGAAACATCCCATGGACAAGGAATCATCAATGGATAAGGAATCATCACAAGACAAGGAAAGATCCCAGGGACAGGGAAACCTCAGTGCCCACCAGCAGCTCCCTGGAGGGGCAGCAGGGCCAGGGCAGGAGCCCCCTGGGCCGGGCAGGATTTGAACATTTGGTGTCCAGGTGCTGCAGCCAGCCCTGCCTGGGCACCTGGAGCCCTGGGGACAGCCAGGCCAGCTGAGGGCCGTGCCTGGGCAGTGGCACCACCTGACCCCCACCTGAACCCACCTGGATCCCACACCAGCTCCATCCCCACCCAGCCCTGGGCTGGGATGCCAGGCAATATTCCGTTTTATGGATTTATCACCATACCAGGTAATTCCTGGTGAGCAGCTTCAGCCCAAAAGTCCCAAATGGAAGGACTTATCAACACAAAAAGGCAAGCAGTCAAATAATCAGACATCACAAGTTAGTGGATCCCCAGTGTAAAATCAGATTTCCTCAGTTGCTTTTCTTGCCAGTGCAGCTGGTTTTCACAATAGGATTAACAGCAAAGAAACAATTACTGGTTACACTGAGGTTCAAAACTGAGTAAATTTCAGTTCATAATCAGCTAAAGCTCCAGTTCATCCATTATGTTTTATAAATAGCAGTTTATATTTGTTATTTGGGATTTGTTATATGAATGGGAAAGGAAGAAAAAATTTAAAAATCAGTGTAAATGGGAGATTAACAATTTTAAAATGGTATATTGGAAAGGTTGTAAGAGCCTTAATTAAAAAAAAAAAGCTATCCCCTCAAAATATTTTAATCTATTTAGGCTGTGATACATGTGTGTAGTAATCAAATAATAATTTAATCTACTATAAAATTTCTCAAACCAATGCAAAGGGCTACCTGCATCTCTTAGACATTAGAGTTTGTTGACCCATTTACATGACCAAAAAGATGAATTTTGGTTTAGATTTTAGGATAAAGATGGGGATGACAACGCACAGGCTGGGCACTGTCACAGGCTCTGCTGGTAGAGCAGGTCCAGGGGCTGTGGCAGGAGCCAGGAGGGCACCCCAGGCCGGGCCCCAGTGCTCCCCGGGCTGTGCCCCAGTGCTCCCCAGGCCGTGCCCCAGTGCTCCCCAGGCTGAGGGCTCAGTGCTCCCCAGGCTGTGCCCCAGTGCCCCCCAGGCTGTGCCCCAGTGCTCCCTGGGCTGAGGGCTCAGTGCTCCCTGGGCTGAGGGCTCAGTGCTCCCCGGCCTGGGCCTCGGTGCTCCACGGGCCAGGGGCTCCTGGCTGAGCCAGGACAGCCTGGCAGCCACCCCAGGTACCCCAGGTCCTGGCAGGGAGCACTGTCCCCTGGGTACCCCAGGTCCTGGCAGGGAGCACTGTCCCCTGGGTACCCCAGGTCCTGGCAGGGAGCACTGCCCTCAGCTCAGGGACACCCCAGACTCACAGACTGTCCCTTGTGGGCTGTAGCTGAGGGGAATTCCCTTGTGTGGAGGAAAGGAGAAAGTGTCAGGCTATGAGCTCCAAAGAACAGCTCCAGGTCCCACACCCAGGAGCACCAGGCCCTGCAGGGAACTCCCAGAAAAGGACTTTTTGTTGGCTCCCTGTGCCCATGTCAGACGCAGCCCTGCATCCCAGGAGCTGTGGGATGTTGGAATGGCCCTGCCAGCCGGGCTCAGGAGCTGCAGGGCTGCCAAGGCAGCTGGGCACACACAGGCTCTTCATCTCCAGAGTCCTCCTCACACCCAGCAGCCACTGAGGTCAACGTTTTCTGGGTGAATACCCAGCAGCCAAATGTCTGGATGCTCCAGGTCTTTGGTCAAGCTATTTCTAAGCAGAGTTCCAGAAATAGCACATGGTTTTATTTACTGTGGAGCAGTCCACGTTAATTTGCCAAGTGCCATTACATAACAGCAATTAATTACATTATTTCCTCATTACTAGATGTGAGCATAGGCTGCTGCCACAACGTGCTGAATGCATTTCTGTAGCTCTTCTCAGTAGCTTTGAAGGGAAGATAAACGAGGACCAGCAGAGTGCCTAGATTAACAACAAATGATAAACCCAAGCCCCTTCATTGAGCCAAATTAAATATTCTGTTGTAGGCCTTGACCTAATTCCAGCTACTGGTTGTTTTTCTTGTACTTTTTCATTAAACAGACTTTTTAAAAGATCTGGGTCTGTCATGAGAATAGGTTAAATGCTTCCTTTAGACATACCTTCAGAAATTACCTTGCAAGCTATGGATAGTTTCAGAAGGCTTCAAAAGTTGGTATGAGATTTCTTGGAATCAGGATTTAGTTTTTTATTTAAAGAGAAAAACTCATGTTGTTTAGAATAGTGATTTACCTGCCTTTTAAAAACTACATGCTGTATGTGCTTGCAGACAACTCCAGATGTTATTGCCAGGACCTGCTCTTTAGGTTTAACTTTTTAAACTTCTCTTTGGTTATTCTTGTATTTTAGTACACTGATGTGTCCAGAAGGTATGTATGTGTAAGGTATGTGTTGTATACCCCCTGGCATACACACTATATACTGTACTGTACTGTTTTATCAGAATTGTAGCACCTTTCAAGCATTTGTAAAGGGCAGTCAACACTGTACTGAATTACTTTAAAGTAATTAATTTATTTACTCTTGTCTGCTTTTGCAGCCTTAGAATCTCCTGAATTTTTTTAGAGCTTTTTTTTCTCTCTCTGCATCTTCCCTGCAATAAGTAATCTCTCTGTCCCTAGGATTCAGTCTCCTGCATTAGAAAAACTCCAGTGTGTTCTATCTCATAGACTCAAAATCAGCCCTAAACAGCTCTGAACTGTTTTACCCCTGTATCACTGTCAGAGAGGAGATGTGCCAGGCTCTGAGATGTTTCATTATTCCCTCAGGGAATCTAACCTGTCCTAGAATAAAACTAAGATAGCACAAGAAGGACCAAACTCTGTTTTCAGGGCCGATGGACTCACTGGACAGGTCCAGAGTCTTGGAAGTGAATGTGTGTCCATAATGGTGTGGCTGGGAGCAGAATCTGGCTAAAGAGCTGCTCTCAAAAGAACAGTTTTGCCAGCTGGTTACTAAACTGGGTGCTAAACTGAGTCTCTCCTATGCTCTTAAAATGCTTTTGGCCCAGAAAGGCTCCAGACAGGTGTAGGTGTTGGTGTTGATGCACTTGCTGAGCAACAAACTCAGTGCCAGGTCTGCCTCCACAGGCAAAATCCCAACCATGAGAGGACATAATCATGGGAGTAAATAGGTCCATACATGCTAAGTCACTTAGCTGTACAGCTCTAAAACCCCCAGAATATCTGCAGTGTCCCTGCCCTTCACAGGCTCCCGGGGCTGAGGCTGCGGTACTCCAGGATCCTCCCTCAGTCCTGCTTACCTTCCATATCACAGTTTGTTTTTTTCTCTTGTGTAACCCTTTAAAAATGTATTTATTTTTATTGGTCTCACAGATTATTTTATTTTATTCATGAATTTCAGCCCACCCTGACCATCACAGCCCTGTGCCCTTGCAAGGCAGCACTGCCACCTGATCCCTGTCCTTGCTCTGCTCTATTTGCTTGATGGTAAAACATTCCACAGCTGGAGACCTCATACCAAGGACTCCCAAACTGCCAAAACAGAGCCAACTGCTCTGTAAATATCATTTCCTCAGTTCAACTCCCCAGAAGAATTTTGCATACAGAAAGAAGAGAGGGGGCATTTTTAATGCTCCTTACCATCTGTAAGCTTCTAGGGGTGTGTGACTTTGCTCATGATCAGAGTTCATAAGGGATGTACAGATAAGGCTCTCCTAAGACACACACTCAGCATTGCAAACATCAGATTTTGTATCAGGTATCGAATGAAACTGTCTGTGTATTTGGGGTACCTGCAAGGGTGTAGACACAACTGTGTCCATGTAACTTTAAACAACCATCTCTGTATCCCAAAGGACCATCCTGAGGTGACCTTTTAAACCCCCACTGATTCATGAGAGAGATAATTGAAATTTGTTATTCTGATTAATCCAAACCAGGCAAGAAAAAGCCTATCCAGTGACCTCTGTACTGCAGTTGCTTTTCCAAAAAAGCAATGTTGCAGTTGACAAATAGGAACTTATAGTGAGCAGTTTTGTGGAATGGGCAGTGACAGGACAGGCTTGAAGGCAGAATAACCTGATCTTTCTCTGAGATGCCATCTCAGGCAAAGCTTTTAGCATAGGGGCTGTCAGCACAGGGGAGCTTACCCTGATTCTTCTTCTGTCATATGAGTTATTCAGCTGACACCAAGCAACATTTACCCATCTAGTCCAAAGAAATATGAAAAACCACTTCATAGGTGTAAGCATATTTTTAGGCATGCTTACTGTAAACAATTTTGCAAGGTGTTAATTAGATTTCCAGGATGTGAAACAAATATAATCAGAACAGAGTATAAGGTACAGAGCTCAGTCAGAACAAGAAGAAACTGTAAACTCTAAGTATTCCCTATGGAAAAATTGGAATGTTTTATTTTAACATGTCAGCATTGAAAGGAAAAAAATCATGAGACTTATGACAGCAATGAATGCAGAGTCCACAGTCAGAAGGCCTGGAAAATCTGTCCAGTGCTTGAAGGGAAAGGAGACAGTGAAATCACATACACTCTAAAGATCCATACAAATTAGATAAGCAAATTCTTATTTTTAGCATTTGCCCAACAGCAAAGACAAGGGAACAGAACATATACAACTCAGAAGGGAGGCAGTAACCTAAGCTAGTCCAGGGTACATTGAGCAGTCAAGTTCCAGAGGCAGGAGGTGCTCATGGAACTAAAGAACATGAACTCCTATAGCTGAAGAAAAATTGTAATAGCCAATCAAACAGGAAGCAAAAGTCACATTTTTCTGTCCCTACCTTGCTACTCCAGGAGGGATCTTGCAAAATGCCAAGGGTCTTTTGCTCAAAACTGAGGGCCAGAGTAAATCAAAGACTTCACTTGCCCAGAATTATGAGAGTAACTTGGCACTTAACTCTCATTAAGCTGTCATGAAAGTCAAATGGGGTTTAGGAAGATAAACCTTGGAGGATCCAGGCCTTTGGTACCCAAAAAAACTTGGGTTTAATTGAAAATCAGCACCAAAACAGTGATTCTGAATTCTTTTCAACCATCTGGAGATGCCTGGTATTTTTAGTTTTCCCTGTTTTTCTGAGAGAGGCATAAAGATAGAACAACTCTGTAACATAGGGAATATGGAAATCAGTCTTGAGCTCTTTCACTCTGACATGTTTAAAGCAAAAAGAATGAATAACACCCATTTCCATAGCTCCTTCCTGAGCAGCTGCCTTTGCCAGAAAAGGAGACACCACCACCACCTTTCCTGTCAAGGAACCTCTCAGGACAAAAAAGGAAGCCCTGCTCTGTTCTGTGGGTGAGCAGCAGCAGGGGCATCAATGGGAAGGGGAATCAGAGCTCTGGAATCCGAATAGAGAGAAGATCCCCCCTGAGTGTAGAGAACAAAATCTCTGGCAACTCAGTGTGTGAGATCCAGCTGGTCCCCAGCACTTCCCTGCAAACCAGCACACAGCTGCCTGCTTGGTGTGGGACTCTCCAGATCCCTTCTGCTGCTCTTCCAGACTCTCTTGCAGCACTGGAATACAAAGGCTGCTCCTGAGACCAAGTGCCAAAATGTTAGGAATAGATCTGGCCTTGAAGCCAGTTGTAATTCCACAGCAGCTGAAGCTGGTGGAAAAGGGGCACGGATTATGTATTTTAAATATATATATATATGTGTGTATATATATATATATATGTGTGTATGTGTGTATAATTGCATTTTATATTTTACAACGTATTGGAGAATTTAAGATGCGTGTCCCAGAGTATAAGGCAATATAGGAGACTTTCTCCTAGGAGCTTATCTTGCCCAAAATAAATAAAATATGATCTACACTTGTTCATGGTATAAACAGAGCTAGATTGTAATTCTCTCCACTGATTCAATTCTGTTTGTAAGTAAGGAAAGCAATTAAAGATGCCATTAGCTGGTGATGAGTACATTTCCATCCTCCACATGACTCTTACTTGAGCATCTGTGTTCTTGTGAGCAATCCTGTGATTAAATTCATGATCCCTCTGAAGATAATCTCCTAATTTCTGTTTGCTTATTCTCTCTGAAGATTTTTGTTTGTTTGAAACCTGAAAATGGTGCAATAAAGTGTACATAGACTAAAGTAGAGCCACATTTTAGAAATTATATAAATTGATTATGTTCTCAGTTGATTATGGTCTGTGTTTAAGGCAAAGAGTTTTGCTAGGATTGGCCAAAGAGATTTTCAGACTCTTACTGCTTCAGGCGCTGGAGGACAAAAAGGAAACACTTTGTAAGAAATCTGAACAATAGCAGTAAAAACGTTTTCCAGAACGGAATCTCCTGGGGTGGGAGCCAGTGTGACCCACAGACTGCTTGCAAAAATAGTCCAAGGAAAATCTCTGTACTTGACTTGGAAGAGATCAACAAATGGCAGCTCTGGGAAAGATGGGGTGTTTATTAGCTTTTGTCATCACCCTTTTTGAAAAGACTGGTTGCAATAGCAGGAGCCAAACATAACTAGTACCAGTGAGGGAGGGGTAGGATCTTAACTAGAAAAGGAAAAATAAGGATTAGGGAGATTTCATATGGGCTTGGAGAATTTTGTCATCCTGATTATTTAATGAAGTCACTGAAGCAGTGCTGCAGCTCATAATAGTTCTCTTTCAAAAATATTTCATGAGGGTACCAAGGGGAAAAAGAAAAAGAAACACAGTTCTTATTCTAAGAATGTGAAGCAATTAGCAGCTAGGGAATTATAAATTATACTCATTAATTAAAATTCCTGGGAAAATACTGACATATTTTCCAACATTTTATCAAAGCATGTGGGAAACCCATAGACTCACAGGCATCATGGATTTACTGAGAACAAATTCTGTCAAGACAATCTAATTCCCTTCTTGCAAAGACAACCAGCCCTGGGAATGGAGAAGAAGCAGTGGGAGGAAAATGTCTGGGCTCCAGTAAAGCCTTGCCTGCTGTCTCCTGCAACATCCACACAAGGAAGTATCCTCTGGATGAAGTTCCTGCAGGACCTGTGCAGGGAAAGGGCATTGAGACTGCAACGTTCAGGGATTCAGAGAAAACTGAAGGACTTGTGCTGATGCTGTCCCAGAAGTCCTGTTTGTGATCTCAGTGCTGACTTGGAAGATGGAATAGAGAGTGTCCTTATTAAATTTGCAAATTCCAGTAAGCTGAGCCTGCAAGTGCCCAGGATAAATAAAAAATATAAATAAATAAATGTCTGAGAAGAGATGCAGGTCAATAGGAAGAAGTGCTATACTGGTCCAAACAGAAATAGTCAACTTCAAAAACACAAGGAGGGAAATAAATGATGAGGGAACCTAAGGGCTGAACTTGGGAGCCTCAGTGACTCACACTGGATGTGAGTCAGGGACCCAACACTGCTAATGCAGGCACAAAAAGGAATGTGGCAGCCTGAGGGGTTTAAGTGAAAGTGAAGGAATCTTCTACTCTGCTTTGCAATGGTGCCACATCTGGGCCCTGGTTTTGGGGCCATTCTTCAGGAAAGCTGTTGCTGGGTTTGAGAAAATTCAGAGGAGAGCTACAATGAAGGACCTTTTAAATTCTGTGCAAGAATGAACAAAATGGGATTGTCTTGCTTAAAGCATTGAAAACTGGGAAAACAAATAAATACCTCCCAGATGGACAAGAAAAGAAAAAGAGATTTAATTGCAGCAAAATAAAACCCCCAACAATGTTCAGGTTGGACATCAGAAAAGGTTTCCAAGGATAATAAAGAATTTTAAGAACAGTTCACCCTGGAATATTTTAGTCCCCAGCACTGAAGGTCTCTGAGGACACTGCTGAGGAAAGGCACAGGGCAGTTTTCTTGTCCTGTGGCTGAGGGATGAAGCTGGGGATAAACTGAGGCTTCCTAGAACAACTCCTTGGGACTTTCTAGAATGCCTTGGTCTCCAGCTGCTGAAAAATCTCCATTCTGGAGTAATGATAAGCCCATTTGTATGGACATTTTTTGTCTCTGAGATACCCCTGAACATCCCCCTGCCTGTTTGCTGGAGGAGGTTCTGTCCACACCACCCCCAATCTCTAATGGCTTTATTTAAACATATTATCTTTCAATAACAATCTTAATTTAGCTAATTTTAGGATATGGATAAGAATTATCCAGTATATTGCTTTTACAAAACATAAATTCCCTGCATAAATGCAACAAAGTGGATATAAACTCAATGGAGCCAGGTGTGAAGATACTTGGACACAAATATGTTGTGGAGCTTGAACAGACAAAAAAGGAAGCCCTGTACATGTGTTAAAGCAGTAAACCTTTGTTATTCAGGTGAAAACAAAAATATGAAAACTTTGGTTACTTTGGGATTGACTTTACTTGAATCAGATACTCTTTCATCTAATAATCTCATACATGGATCAAGCCTCAAGTGCCCCAGCTTTTCCATATAAAGCCAAAAGGGAAGATTTCTCCTTACATCATGTAGAACAGGTAAAAGCAGTATTGCAGCTGGACAACAATTTCTTTGAAAACTTTACTATTAAATGACACTAGGAAAAAACCTCAAAACACCAAAGTTGAAAAGTTACTGCTGCACATTCAAAAAGCATCTTTCTATGTTAGAGATCTTCTTGAATTTGACCTAAAATTATTTCTTTTGCTCCTTCCTGGGAGTTAGGAATCTTCAATAAACACAGTGACATGTCAATGTACTGAAACATGTAATAGCTTAATAATTTTCTCATTTACCCTATAAAGTTATTCTACACATCCAGAAGCACTGGTTTAACAAAGTAAACTCTTCACATTTTTACATTTTAAAAGGATCCTTCCAGAAAAACCAGAAACCTGTTGATAATAAGATGGCCTATTTGTGTGTTTGTAGTATCTCTCTCATAGCTGATGGTCTCACAAACAGCCTATTCACCTGGATTTTCCCACTAAATCCCTGGGGCATGATTCCAGATGGGTTGAGAGCAGGTGCCTGGGGCTGCACTTGGTGCCTGTGCTCACCGTGGTGCCCACTGAGATTCCCTTCCCAAGCACTCCACAAGTAGATTGGCTCCTAGAAGCAGAAATACTTTCCAGGAAGCTGCTGAAGTAAGGAAAAATTCAGGAAAATTCAGGAAGCGAGTCCCAATTCACCTCACTGAAGTGCATGTTGTTCATTTCAGAAGAATTTATTGAAGGTCCTTACATTTATATCTGTTTTAAAGCTACTCAGAGTAACTGAGCTCTCGGCGAGCATCGTTCTCTGGGTAAGATTGAAATATTATTGTTTCCAAGCACCAGCCAATCCCAAAATGATAAACACTTGATCAGCTCAGTCCCAATCCCCTTTCCTCTGTGCCCCCAGCCCTGTGACTCCCACTTTGGCTGGAAAGCACAAGCAGGAGTGAGGAGCTGGCACCCAGGCACTCCCAGTTTGCTGCACGTCCTGCACTGCTGCACGTTACAAACAGCACTGGCAGTAACTGAACACCTTCCATACAATCCCCCCAAAATTGTGACAGGAGAACACAGAAAACTCCAAGAAAGGTGATGAGATACAAATCAAGACTGTTAAAATACATAGGATTTTGGGTTTGTCTTCTTGTGTCAGTTAGAGGTTTCTGTTAACGGTCACTCTTTTTTTCTGAAAAAGCAAATGAAATTCTTGTTTATGGTTTGATCATGGGTCTGAACACAGGCAGCTGGAGGAATTAACTGGGCTTCTTATCCAGGATCTGGCCTTCTTTTCTAAGTACTAGCCAAACATTAATTCTGAAGAGAACAGGAGCTTCTTGGCATCATGGCTCATTGAGTGAAATAAGAAATCCACTCTGGCTGGGCCCTGATACAAATAGACCTGGCTGAGCTACAGTCTGAGCACAGCCAGAACTGATAAAGGACAGTGACAATCTCTGATGTCACCATTGCTAAAGACACAGCAAAACACAAAAAGACTCAATGTACTATAAATGTGGTGCAGATTCCCCAGGCTGGGTATAATAATATCAAAAAGAGAGACTTCGTTTCAATAACCCTGGTTAACCCTGGTCTCTTTTAGCACTAATGAATTTTTAGTGATCATTCCTGCCTCATGTAGGGAACCTTTCATGTGGTTACAGCAACCAGCTGAGCTTCTTTGAAAAATCATATGGCTGATAAAATGGAAAAGACTCTGTTCCAGTTAGATACCAGCCTGTTGGCAGCCATGGGCTATTTTGGGAATCACACTTCCAATGCTGCACGTCAAGACATCGACTTCTGCCAAGGATACAGCTTGATGGGAGTTTAAAAGGACTTCAGATTTTCTACCCAGATCTTAAAAAAACTATTTCTGTAAAGTTGCTGGAATCAAGATTATAGTAATCTAAGGGATTTTCACTATTCTGTAGTGAAGAATATTACATGCACCTTTTTATAGTATTTGAATATAATTCAGCAAGGTACTTTAACAAGTGTTTACTGCTAGTATATATTTCAGGATATATGCATGTGTCTTGCTGAAGGAAAACCTAAATTAATGAGGATAAACTTCTGTGTCAAATTTTCAAAAGCAGCTTTTCATTTTACTGCTTGATCAAACTGGTGTGTTGCTAAGAGTCAAAGTGTAATTCTGGAGAAGAATTCCAGCACCTCTGCAGGTCTCCAACCTTCTAAAAACTCCACTGCTGGAAAACAAGTTCCTCTGTGAGGACTGGAAAAGATGGGAGGGCTGCTTTCTATCAATCTGTGTTCTTCACCTCCACAGATGCTCACCTAGACCACTGCATTCACTCATTTCTCTCCCTGTGTTCTCAGATGTCCCTGACTGTGGCTTGGCTGCTGGCCCTGCTGAGCAGAGTGTGGCACTCAGGGTGTCCCTCTCCTCCCCTCACCAAGCACAGGTTTTCTCTTCTAAACAGCCTTCACTTTTATTGGAACTTAATTATGAATCAGACTTCCACATTTTTTGTCAGCTTTGGCTAAAATTGTCCCATGGGTATAAAGCATCTTCAGGGAAAGAGAATGATATTATTGCTGAGAGTATGATAATATAAATCTCATTTTCCTAAGAAGCTAAGCTACACAGAAAATTACTGTCAGTGATTTTAACCTTCACAACTTCAGTGGAGCTCTTCCAGGACTTCAGCTGATTTCTTTATCTCAGGGCAAATCTGGGAAAGAATCATTGGACTTGTTTCTTTCTTTGGCTGAGAATATCCAGTGATTGAAGTCACTGTCCTCAAAGACAGCATTTTTACTATCTTGTCTAAGAAATTCCAGGGACAGTGACCTCCAGAGTGGAAGATGTTTCTGCTGTTCTGCGGGTTTTCCAGAGGCACTGACAAAAGACAGAAGGAAAAAGGTCCATTGTGTACCATGGGAAGATTTTCTGGATCCAGTTCCTATTCTGCTTTTACATTTTTACCTTTCCTGTTGGTGAAAACAGCTTAATAGTCCCCAGAAAATGTTTATCTGGACACAAACCTGAATAGTGCCTGACACTCTGGCAGGTCTCAGATAAGTGGGTACCTGTTGTCTGCTACTTTTACTGAATTCATCAAAAATGCTCCTTTTCTGATTTGGAATGGACTGGAACTAAAGAAGAGGGCTGACAGTTCAGACTTAAGGACCAGTGCTAATAATGGCTCTACAAATGTTTCCTGGGGCTTCCAAGCCTTGAAAATAATAGAGTATTTATTTGATTTTCTTTTTAAAATTTGTGAATCGTACACACTTAAGAGGCAAACTTGTAGATCCCTTTAATGACTTTCCTAGAAGCCTAGAACTGTGTTTTGTGTACAGGTTCTTGTTTCCAGAGGTGAGACTTTTACAGGAGTCATTTGAAATTGGTGGCTGATTCTCTTTGCACGTTATCAAAACAACACTGAGCTGTGAAAAATACCAAAATTTCTCCCAGATGCAACCATGTTCCTGGAAGCTGCTTTCAAACCTATTTTTGGAGTTTCCATGTGTCTTGTCACCCCATTGAGTGCTGCAGTTTTGCAGGAAAGGTCTCCCATTCCCACTCCAGTTGGATTTGTGCCCAAGTGCACCAACGTGAGGAGCAGAGGGACAAAGCTCTGCCCTCAGTGAAAGCAATGCCAGCAAGCTCAAGAGGCCCATTAAAATAGAAATAGAAATAGTTAAGACAAGTGGTGCAGCCACACAAAATTTTCCTGGCAGGGAAGGAAAGGGGTGCACTGGAGCTGGGACAGGAATGTCAGGCCCAGGATTCCCCTCCTGTGGTGATCTCACTGTAAACCCCAAGAGGGGCTGCCTCCTAGTAATGGTTTAGCTGCAAAATATCATTTCCCCTCATTCAGAGAGGATGACAGAAACCCAAAATGACCTTCTCCTGTTCTTTTCATACTTCTACAATCCAGTTGTTTCAGTGAAACCTTCAGAAAGCCAGGATATTGGGAATGAGTTTCCGCTTGCCCTGTCATCCTCCAATTTGATGTATACTTCAGCAGCCTTCAGGATTAGGTCTTTTGATACTTTGGAGTTTTGGACACAATAGGCAAGAAAGGCTGATTTTTTCATTTCAGCTATTGGGAGTGTAGACTTTTGCAATTATTTGATGGCCTGGCAGTAGAGAATGTGATGACTCACAGAAGGGAATGAGAAGAAGCAATTGTCTTTCACGGACAAAGAGAGAGAAATGACACAAAATGGAGATGTATTACAGAGATTTCCATAGCAACTGCAAAAGCAAGTCATTTGTACAGATTCAGGAAGATCCACAAGAACAGACCTAAGACAGAAAACACCTTGAGATCACAGATTTGAGAAGGTCACAAAGAGCCACCTTCTTCCTCCAAAACACCCTTCAAACATTAGCACCTAACAAACACAAAGGAAGCAAGCAAGCCATCAACCAGACAGAAATCTGGACTCAGCTGCTGATTCTTGCATTGCTGTTGTCTCCTCTCCAGGTCTGGCAAGACTGGGATGAGAAACCTGGAAAGGAATGGAATGCTCCTTCTGGGAGCTGTGCCTCCCCTTGGGCACCGGTGCCTGGGGTGGTCTCCAGATGGCTCCTGCCTGGCCCTGACCCCTCTCCTGCCAGTCAGAGGCTGTGAACAGCACCTAGAAATGGGGTGAAGGTACCATTAACTGGTCATTAATGATGTCCTCATTATCCTCTGAGTGGCAAAGCTGTCCCATGGCAGGGGCTCAGCAGAGCCTGCAGCTGAGGGCAGCCCTGCAGCCCCTCCCGGGTCCCACTGTGGGATATCCCACTCTGGAGGCACCAACAGCCCAAGAAAGGGACTGGGACCAGTGAGTGGGACCCTCCCTCCTGCCCTGCTGCCCTCAGCTGAGGGGTCACTGGCAGCTGCAGCAGCCCCTGCAGCCCCCAGCAGCGTGGGGAGCTGGGCTGTGGCGAGCACTCGGTGGCTTTAACGAGTCACACTTCCCTCACACCCAGGGCTCGAGCCATTTATAGCCACTGCCAGATTATGCAAGGATTCCCAGAACACTGCAGACACCAGTTGGAAATTCTATCTGCATAGCCTGGAGTATATCAAGCAATATTTTTTAAAGCCCATTGTTAGCAGAATGAGCTTCTTGCAGTTAAAGCTATAGAAAAGCTGAGGTAAATTTGGATAGATTCCACACAATAAAGAAGTTAATTTTGTTTCATTTGTCAATTTTGATAATTTATGTCTTTTTAAAAAATCCCAAAATGTTAGTTGCATTTAAAAAAGCCTGAAAGCCCAACACAAATGGCTCATTTGATTGAAAAGTGAGATCTTTCAAATGTTTGAGACAGTATATTTTAGAAAGTGTGAGGGAATGTGAATAATTTGGACAAGAATACCTGAATTTCAATATTTTAATGTCAATGTGCTTTCAAATTTCTGACAAAATACAGTACCTTGCTATCTATTCAGCCCTGGGATAGGAACTTCCAAGTGCAATCTTGTTTTGTGTTGCAAACGTTACAAATTTCTTACACTTCCGTGCTGAAAACACCAAATAATAAACCTGGGACTTAAAATATTTCAGCGATATTTGAAAACCTAATAATCCACAAGAAAAGCCACTTATTAGCAGAGCCACATGGATATAAAAGTAAAATACATATTTTATTGTAAAATACATATTCCATGTTTTCAATGGAAACACACTGCAAGCACCTGCATCTATTTCTTTTCCCCCAACTCTTGCACCATGTAAATTTGAAGTACTCTTATGCTTTGAAATCAGTCAGTTGGCAGAGCTTATTCTTAATTTTTAAATGGCTTGTCCCTCCTGAAGCAGAAATAGCTGAAAGTCAGGCTCAAGAAGACCCACTGTGAAAATTTGTTTTGTCAAAAGCAAAATAGATTCATAATTTTATTACAAAGTTTATTATCACTGAGCCATCACAGGCTTTCACTGCAACATCAAATACAGACACAAGTTTGGGTCAAGTCTGTTCAGAAATACAACCAGCAGTGATCATCTTCATGCCAGTGCATTCATTAATTTCAGACGTGGATTATTGATGGGATGTCCCAATCTATTTTAGACAGTGAAGCAGTGAAACTCTGTTCACTGGTTTGCTGGTTAACCAATCTATCCAAGAACAAATTGTACCCCTCAGTATGAAGTGAACTTTGTAGTCTAACAATAAATACAGCTACAGAGTCTGCACAGTCATCTTCAATAACAGGCTCACTTAGTAATACACCTGGGCTTAACTGTGACATTTCATTAAATGTCTTAAATGTGCTACAAAGCAGAGTTTATGCAACTAGAATTAAAAAACCCAACATCTGTGCTTGATTTAGAAACTGGGAGTTAACAGTTTCCTATCAACCTGTTAATTAATGCAGGACTCAGATCTCTGTGCCTACATGTCAGGTCCTGGAGTTCAGTCCATTAAAAATATAAAATAATTGGGAAGAGGGGAGAGAAGAAAGGGGGTGGTTTCTAGACTCCAGCATAATGTGGAAGGGATTTCTGTGGTATTTTTGTTTAGCAATGTCACCTGCACCTTTAGTGTCACTCAGGTTTTAACCTGGGAAATGCCATTTTTCTGTCAGCCAACTGTGGAGACAGTCAGGCGAGCTCCTCAGTTGTGTCCCCAGTTATCCATCCAAAATGGGCTGGGCTGTACAAAAACCCTCAGGCGTAACTTCAGAGGCAGAAAGGAGCCAGATTAGGCAGTTTTAATTACCCAGGAGTGGTTGGTGGAGCCTTTCTCCCCTGAGCCCTTCATTTTTGAGCCCAGCCTCCCATGGCCCACGCTGGCCCTGGCCCTGAGCCTTGGGGCTCTGCAGTGACTCCCCAGGCTGTGAGGGAGCCCATTTTTAGCTATCTGGGACAAAGTTAGCAGCGTTGCTATTCTCACTGGGCACAGCGTGCAAGATCTATTCCCACACTAGGAGAGTATTTAGTAAGGTCACAAGGATGCCTCCTCCTTATCAAACACATTCCCTGGAAACTTGGCAGGGGTTTCGTTTTACAAGAATTCAGGCACAAATTAATGGCATTTGTTTGAGACTTATTTAAATTTCTCAGTGTTTGAGCAGAAAGAGATTTGCATTACCAACCTATAACAGAAAATTTGTTGTCAGCAGCTTTCAAAGTCTAATTTTGCTCTCATTAAATTGATTTTGAATCCATTTAATTGACCAATTTTGGTAGAGTTGCTTCATGTTTGTACTAGAAGCATGCTGCATTTACACTACTAAGATTTCTTTTGGTCTATTTAATCACTTCATAAGGGAGAAAACGGAGCTCTTTACTTCATTTTAAAGATGATAACAATGAGGCTGGAGGCAAACACAGAGTGATACGTGCAAGGACTGGATGCAATTTTCCATGTTCAAAGAGGATCTTATGTAAACCAGAGACACAGAAGCGTTAGAAGTGTGGCTCAAATGAAAACAGAGCCCTGCAGAAAGACACGACTTGGTCAGAACACTGTGTCTGTCTGCCTAACAACCTGGGGGAAAGAAGGACTCCCCCAGACTTTGTTTCTTGTCATTTCCCCCACATTCTCCAGTGGGAAGTGTCTGTGTGTGCTGGGCGTGTTGCCAGGAACAGAGAGGTGTAAATTGGGCACAAGTGACCGCTGATGGTCCCCCAGAGCTCCCAGACCATCTGTGCAAGCACAGGGGCTCCTCAAACCCTGCTCCCAGCCAGAGCAAACTGTGGCCTCACAAGGTGGAGTAAAGAGCTCATCACAATGCATCCAGTGGAGAAGATGTGACATGCTGGCTCCTGAGGAAAGCCTTGTTTTAGGGAAGAGTCTTTTTTAGAAAAATTTATTAAGAGGATAAAAAAGAAGAGCAGGATTAGAGTTATCACCAGCAAAAGCTGAATAGAGCCTCAATAAATAGCTGAGGGGGCTCAGACCACTCTGAGAATGCAAGAATGTGTATAAAAATCTATTATGGATCTTTAAAAATACTGCCTTTAACTCTGTATCCTGAAAGCAGAATATCCACATCCCATATGCAATATAAAATATTTGCTGTGGCATCATCAGCTGGGGTTTGCCCATTTGTTATGCATTGAGGACCCTCCTCAACTTCCTCAGCCTCAGCCAGAAATTGGAATGTGGAGATGGATGGTTCATTAGTTTCAGTTCATAGGAGAAGGCCTAGACACCACCTTGTACAAGCCCTGTCAGTCTGAGCCCAGGGATCAGCCCGAGTCCTTTCCCTGGCAGGCAGAGCCGGTCCAGGGCAGCAGAGCTCTGCTCCCACTCTTACACCTTCATCCCCACCATGCTGGAATGGCATTTGCATAACATCCTGGATTTGCAGAACATCCCGGCCAGAAGATGGCATTTGGGTAAAACCCCACTCCAGAAGCCCAGCAAAATAAATCCTCCCAGCCTGTGTGCCACAGTAAAGTCTTCCAGCACAGGGCAGACACCTTTTGTCAGAGGCTGGCAGTCCTGCAGAGAACAGCCACACTTTGGGAACTCTCACTTCTGCCTCTGTGACCTTGAACAAGTGTTGTCTGTTGACAAGGCTTGTCTGGGCCTCAGTTTGCTGCCTGAAAAAACATTTACAGGGGTTCTTGAGGATGAGGTTGCACAGCCCCGAATACAACGGTATTGAGGATGAGAAAAGTGGACAAACTTTTTTGGAAATACATCTTTCTACTTCAACCATAAAAAAAAAAACAAAAACAAAAAAAAACCCCAAAAAAGACCCCCTCGACTGCAGCAGACTTCAAGTGTGGGGGTGGAAAAAGGCTGTGGTAAGAGAGAGCCTCCCAGCTGTGCTGTGGGCAATGAACCTGTCCTGTGACTCTTGCCCAGCCCTGCGATGGCAGCGCAGCCTCCCGGCCCAGGGCAGGGCAGGGGCAGCAGCCCCGGGGCTGGAGCTGCCCTGGGCAATGCAGGCCCTGGGAGGCTCCCCAGGAACGGCACAGTTATATAATCCCCAGTGCAGGGTCAGAGCCTGGCCTGGCTCTGCTCACGGGAGCTCAGGGCTCAGAGCCTCCCTGGCTGTAAGTGGCAGTGTCAGCGCTCGGGCCAGAAATATCCCCTGACGGATGGCAGCGACGCTGCACAGGCACCCAGGCAGCTTTTTATAGCAGCCCTTGGACTGCAGATACCAAACCTGGGCTATTTTGGGCACACAGGCTTGGGGAAACATTCATGATCTTTAGCTTGCATGACTGCTTTTGCACACAGGTGCTGTCGTGGCTCTTCTTGAAGATAGGGAATATTTTTATCCCACTGGACATTTGTACTCACAGAGGGATAACTAACCTAGAAAATGGAGGCTGTGCTATCACATGAGGTTTTCCAAATTGTTGCTGGGGTCCAAAGGACTTGTCACTTCAAGAAGTCCTAAGATGTCTGATGGCTTGATACTCAACCTAACTGAAAAGAACAATTTTGAATTGAACTAACTGGAAGTGAAATGCAACCATGGGATGACTTTGATGTATTTCCTCATTTAATGACCAGGAGAGGATATAGATATATACACACACATAAACACACACACACATACATATATATATATATATATTAGTAAGAGAATGGGATGGGGCACTAATGGCTGATGTCTAATTCACCCTTCTAGCAAATAGAAGTTTACTGTTTATTGATAGTGCAGATGTCCTAATCCAAACACATTTTTTTAAATAGAATGTACCTGTGGTACAGCTCTATCTACCATCCTTAAACAGCTCCAGAATCTCCTGTGTGGGCAGAGCTCTTGCTGTGTTACCTCACATCAGTTCAGTACAGCAGGGTAACAGAACAGGAACATTTTGGCAGCACCACCTGCTTTAGTCATTACTACCAACCTTCTATGGAACTGTATTTCTGATATTTACCATTGTAGTGGGAGCCAAATCTCAGGGAAAGGTGTATAGATGGTAAATGTTCTGTAGCTTGAGGAATGCTGGCCAGATCAGACCTAGTTTACCACAGGACATACAAATCTTAGCATCACTGGTAAGATTTTTCAAAGATTGCAATTTCCGTGACAACCACATCATCTGCAGCTGATTAAATACCAGTTCAAATTAATAAATCAATTTTTACCTCGGAAAACATAACACCAAGAGAGACAGGAACAAGCAGACACTTTGGAGGGACACATTTAAAAGAGAGAAGAGGCCTTGTAAGCTGCCACATCTGGAATTGTGTCCAGTGTGGGCTTTGCTGCTGTCCAATGGCTCCAGCTCAGGAAGTCTCTGCTGCCTGCACCTGGCACCACTCACAGAACAGAGAGCAGCCTCTGAATTGTCCAGGGCAGACACAGAGTGGGGAGGGAAAGAAATAACAGCAAAACCAAATCCATGGCTCAGCACCAGAAAAGCTGGAACAGGTCCCCAGCTGTACTTTAAAACTTCTCATTGAAGCTTCTTGCTCATGTTACCTTTCAATATGACTTTATAGCCAATCTAGGCAATAAATGCACAAGTAAAAAAAAAAAAAAAAACAGTGTTATGAACACTATGCCAATAATTGAAATAATTTTAAAAGTTAATTTCACAAGAAGTCTGTGAATAAGGCCTTATTTCCTCTGGAAATAAATCTGGTCCCACATACCAGTGCATTAAGGCTGCTTAAGGCTGGAAGTAGGGTGATTCCAACTTGTCCTATTTTAACAGAGGATACCCAAGGTATGCTTTAAGACTTCAGAATGCAATTCATTTCCCAATTACTTTGGAAGGATTAAAAACCTGACCAGATTAGATCCAAAGCCTGGGCAGCAATTGCTGCAGCTGAGTATCTTCATATACCTATGAATCTCAGCTGCTCCCTGATGGTGAAATCCCCTGGTCACCAAGGAAAACTCAGTCCTTCAGCCTTTCTCCCCTAATGAATTTATTCATGGACCTTAATCCAACTAGGAAATTGTTCCTCTGTACATAATCTCCCTCTCCTTTAACATTTGACCATTTCAAATACTGGAAGAGGGACTATGACCTTCAATAGAAACACTAAAATGAAAAGAATAAATGAAAACAAAAGGATTGAAAGGTTACTACACTTATGGTTAAGATAAGGGGTTGAAAATTGCTTTTTATTTTAAAAGCTGACCTACAAACTACATCCATACATCTGTGTATGGGTGTCCCTATCTTTAGCAGATTTCTTCTTTACCTTTTCCAGGTCTCCACGGTCTGGTCTGGCTCCAGGGAAAGCCCACTGAAGATTATATATCTTGTGGTGCTGTATCTGCCAAAATGGCTTTATTTGGGAAAACAACAGAAAATAGGCCAAACTAAAATTAATAGAGAGTCATTCATAACTTACACTGTCAACCAGAGCACAGGCATCAGAAAAATATATAGTAACACAATGAGTTGATTTGGGTGGGAGAAAGTTCCCTTCCCTTCCCTTAGAAATTCAGCAGTGATTTTTAATCCTGCCATTTGTCAGAAAATGTACTAAAATACTGCTAAATATGAAAGCTTAAGAGAGATGCAGCCATAATCAGGGAGGAGCTGCATGGTCATAAACCATCTTTCTCTCAATTTATTAGTGTTATAAAATCTGACAGAAAATGAAAGTGCAAGAAATTCTTTTGCTGAACATTTCTAGTGTGGGCTGTCTGCTGAGGAGTGACTCCAGGCTCTCCACAGCAGCACCAGCAAGTCAGGGTAAGCTGTAATCAGATATTGCTGATTAGCTCTGTTCCACAGCCTCCTGTGGGCCAGCATCTCTGAGAGGAAACCAGTCCAGGGCACAGAGATGCTCTGAGCTGGAGGCAACGCCTTCCCCTTAAATAAAAATGTGCAAACCTCCCTCAGGACACAGCAGAGCCGGGGCGAGGATCCCAGCAGTGATCCCAAAGCAGGGATCCCAAAACAGGGATCTCAAAGCAGGGATCCCAAAGCCGGGATCCCATCTGATTTCAGCAGTGATCCCAGCACTGATCCCACCTGGTCCTAGCACCGATCCCAGCACCAATCCCAGTAGTGATCCCAGCACCGATCCCATCCAATCCCAGCAGTGATCCTGACCCCAGCAGTGATCCCAGCAGTGATCCCATCTGATCTCAGCAGTGATCTCAGCAGTGATCCCATCTGATCTCAGCAGTGATCTCAGCAGTGACCCCAGCACTGATCCCACCTGATCCCACCTGGTCCTAGCACCGATCCCAGCACCGATCCCAGTAGTGATCCCATCCAATCCCAGCAGTGATCCTGACCCCAGCAGTGATCCCAGCACTGATCCCACCTGATCCCACCCGATCCCAGCAGTGATCCCACCTGACCTCAGCAGTGATCCAAGCAGTGATTCCAGCACCGATCCCAGCACTGATCCTGACCCCAGCACTGATCCCACCCGATCCCAGCAGTGCACAAAGAGCAGCAGCACAGCCCTGGAGCCCAGCTGGGCACTGCTGGCCCCTGCCCACGGAATTGTCCAAGGATGGCTCTGCAGGTCTGAAGAGGACACAGAGAGCACAACGGCACAATCCACACCTCTAATGGGCGCTAATTCCCTGTTTATAAACAGGCTGTGGTTCACACCACTCCTCTTACCAGTGCCCTGCCACACTTCAGAGGGTGATGGCTGCAGCCACGGGAGCTGATGCACTCCAGCCAAGCCTCCCACTGCATTACACTTGTGAGACCCCAATGCAGCAAGGATTTCTCCAGACTGATGACAAGACAACAGGTCAAAACCTTGATTATTTGTCTTTTTCTACTGTCTTGACTGCCTGTTTTTACCTGGAAGTATTATTTATATACTGAAATACATAAGTTTTATGATTTTACATTACTCAGAGAAATAAGCAATGAGCATTCTTGAACACACCCTGACAGCAAGTTGGCAAGAATTCTGAATTCTCTTCACTTCAGCATGAAATAATGCCAAAAAAGGTGAATACCATTATGTAAGCTAGAGGCAACTCAGAATTAATGTCTGAAATACCCTTGTAATTTAGCTTTTAAAGGAGAAAAGGAAAACAACTATCAATTAAAGATCAAAAATATCGGGCCTGTTGTTTTAGTATCTGTGTTATCAATCTGTTTCCAGGACTTTCAGAAGTCCTTGGTGCCAGTTGTGAGCTCCATGGTTTGGGTGCAGTGCAAATTGTCAAGCACATTCTCTTTAGGGAGCTTTTCTCATCCCAGTGTGAGGGGCTGGGGAAAGGACGCTGCTGACAGAGCCCAGATGGGTGATAAAACACATCCAACACTGACTCAGAGGCTCCACAGCCCAGCTCATCCCCGTGACTGACAGACAGACAGACAGACAGACGCTGGTGTCACTGACATTGGGCAAAGGCAGGGAGGGCTTCCAGTGGTGACTGAGAACTGAACAGTTTTGGGTGCCTGGGCCACCTGCACCCACAGCCAGGGCTGTTCACCTTCCCTGAGCTCACAGAGGGAAAATCCCCCTTCCCAGAAATCAGCCCAAATGGGCTTTTCAGCAGATGTCAGTGCAGTGTGGGTTAGCAGATTTCTAAACTCACAGATGAAAGACTGGAATCACAGTAAATTACATAGTTCAAAGTATTTCCATAATTAGAACTATAAATTCTGAAGAATGTCCATAATTAGAACTGCTAAAGAATCTGTACTAAAAAATGAATGCACTGGAAACCCATTTCTGGTAGGAGCTCTCCAGTCCCCTTGCTGGAAACCAAGAGCAGCCCTGCAGGCCAAGCCTTATTCCCTCATTGCAAAGGGTGCAAAGCCTGAACCATTTTGTCTTTTCTCAAAACCAAGCAACTCTACACACACCACCTCTGCTCCCCTTACCTCCAGATCTCAGCAGCAGATTTCCTGCCTCTTTTCTGGAAGGGCTGGGATGTTTTCAGTGGAAGCAGGCAGTGCTCAGCACCGTGTTTCCAACCAGCTCACCTGCTCCGAGCTGGGAGGCAGCAGCAAACTCCCAGCTGCTGTTTGTTTCCTGGAGCAAAAAGCTGGAAAGTTGCCTTTGTTCCTGTGATTGACACAGAGTTGAGACATTCTACCCACAGCTGACACGGCTCCTTCTTGTACTCAGTTCAGCTCTTTCATTTCAACCACATACCTGGAAAAAAAATTAATTGTAAGGTGCCAGATGAGGAGCCATTGTTGCCTAAGTGGAACAGTACAAAAGAATACACCCTTGCTCCTAGGAGGAATTGATTGAAAGGTAGGCTGTCAGCCTATTAATTGCAGAACAGACACAAAAATTAGCCAAAATAGATAAATAATGATATTGCATTTCATTTAGACTGTAGTGAAATGAGCTCTCTTCTTTGCTTTCATATGCAATCACACCTCTAAAACAGAATTATTCTAGTTTGGTTGGATCAGTTATTTGAGCATTCTAGACAAATATTGAAAGCTGATTAAAGTTGAACAGCTACTACTTCTACTCTTTTTCTACCCTGTGTTTTGGCCACAGCTTGACTCTGTTCCTTCATTGGCCAGGGGGACACAGCTGAATGCTGCTGCTGTAACTCATTTTTCACCACCTGAACAAAGTGCTTGTGTGTTTTCCTGCCTCCAGCTCCAGCACCGCTCTGTGTGGTGGATCAGACTCAAGAATCCCCCATTTCCATGAGTACAAGTAACTGGAATGTTGGTTCTTTAGCAGGCAACTTCTGGCTGTGCTTATTCATAAATATGCCTTCAAAAAACCCAACAATATGGTGCTGCAATATCAAACACTGTTTTGCTGCTTTAGAGATGGCAAATCTTGCTGTGCATAAACTCTGGTACCAGAATGCAGTGTGGACATATCCCAGACAGATATTTTTTACCTTCAAATTAAAGTTTGGTGTGACAAGCACTGCTTCTAACTGGGGATATGACTTTAGATGTCTTTGGGAAGTTTAGTTAATACTTTCAGCAGAGAAGTGGAGCACTACCACTTTTATACTCAGGAGGAGATAATTTTAAAATATCCATAGATTAAATTAAAAAAAAGGCAAGGAAAAAGCTTCAGTCTTTAAGAGAGTATTGCTGTTTTTCAAAAACATGGAAACTTTTATTCTGCAATTAGTTTTAAAAATACTCTATGGCAGGCACAGATTCTGTTCAAGTCTCTCTCGCTTTTAAGGGGGCTGGGTGCCCTTCTGTAGGATGGCTTAGAGACTTTAGTAGGATTTCAGACATTTATGGTAGCAGAGTGTGGTGGTGTTCACAGGGGTCCCAGGATGAGAGAAGAGATGAGAATCTTGACTCCATGTTTCAGAAGGCTGATTTATTATTTTATTATATATATTATATTAAAAGAAAATGATATATTAAAACTATATTAAAAGAATAGAGGAAAGGAAAGGAAAGGAAAGGAAAGGAAAGGAAAGGAAAGGAAAGGAAAGGAAAGGAAAGGAAAGGAAAGGAAAGGAAAGGAAAGTCTTGTGACTGACCAGAGAGTCTGAGACAGCTGACTATGATTGGCCATTAATTAAAAACAACCACATGAGACCAATCAAAGGTCCACCTGTTGCATTCCACAGCAGCAGATAACCATTGTTTACATTTACTTTCTAGGCCTCTCAGCTTCTCAGGAGAAAAATCCTAGCAAAGGGATTTTTCATAAAATATGTCTGTGACAGCAGAGCTTTTGGCTCTTCTCTTCTAACGGTGAGGGCAGTGCAAATAAGGATAGCAGGAAATTCCCACTGAAATGCAGGGACCCATTCTGCTCAGTCAGCCTGGGCTTTATGGATCTCAGGCACTTCAGCTGGAACTTTGAAGACATATGCAAGAAAAACTGGATAACAAATGGGTCTTTCAGCTGTTGTTCCATTGGACAGAACTTTACATGGCACTTTCCCATGCAGAGGCCCCACACACCTCCAGAACACAAATGCTCAGACACAGCTGCAGTACAGAAAATCCCAAGTGACAGGGACGCACAGCCATTAGCAACAGTGTCAGAATGGTGTCAATCCTGCTCAGAGAAACATGCCAGAAACCAGCCAGGGACAGCAGTCCTCAGTTCTCCACTAAAACAGAGGTAATCTTGGATGCCACACAGCAGCAAGAAAGTTGAATGCATAAATTTGTGTCCTTGGCTGAGATTTCCTCCCTGGTCCCCTGCAAACCCAAAGCACAGAGTCTGAGTGCCCAGCAGAGCAGGCACTGCAGCCCCTGGCACTGCAATTATTGGCACTGCAGCCCCTGGCACTGCAATTATTGGCACTGCAATCATTGGCACTGCAGCCCCTGGCACTGCAGCCACTGGCACTGCAATTATTGGCACTGCAGTCACTGGCACTGCAATTATTGGCACTGCAGCCACTGGCACTGCAATTATTGGCACTGCAGCCATTGGCACTGCAATTATTGGCACTGCAGCCACTGGCACTGCAATCATTGGCACTGCAATCATTGGCACTGCAATCACCGGCACTGCAATCATTGGCACTGCAGCCCATTGGCACTGCAGCCACTGGCACTGCAATTATTGGCACTGCAGCCACTGGCACTGCAGCCCCTGGCACTGCAGCTATTGGCACTGCAGTCATTGGCACTGCAGCCACTGGCACTGCAGTCACTGGCACTGCAATTATTGGCACTGCAGCCCCTGGCACTGCAATCATTGGCACTGCAGCCATTGGCACTGCAGTTATTGGCACTGCAGTTATTTGACAGCTGTGGATTAACAGAGTCACCCAGCTGTTCAAAGTCACCCAGCTGTGCTTTAGCTGAACATTTCCCTTCTGAGCTGTCAACCAGGGATGTTCCTCTTGTTCCATTTCTTTTTGTGCACAACTGTTGGCTTGAATCTGCATTTTGAGCTAAATGCAACAAGGCAAACCCTATCACAGAATTAATGTTCAAACTCCTTTGCACATTAGGCTAAAGGCAGCATTAACACATCCCATTCTGTGCCATTTCCAATGCCTTGTAGCAGACAAGAGTATCTCATTAATCCTGTTGTGCTCCCTCCCAGGAGGTGAAACACCAGACAGAAGAACACAGAAATAAGGGGGTTGAAAAGGGGTATCTGACACCAGAGCATCAGAGCAAGCTATGGCTGCAGCCAAAGCCTCTGAAAAGCACAAATTTGGATCAGGGATCTTCACATTCTGTATCTCCCACCTAGACTCACATATAAAGCCAGTTCTTTTTTACCAGTCTGAAGTGTGGTAGAAAACAGACAGGTTTCATTCACTGCTGCAGTTACCCCCTAACTTTGCTTACAAACAATTCACAGTCCTCAGAGCCTCAGAAAAAATTGTGACAAAAGACAACATTTTTTCCCAATTCAAAGAAATACAAAAAAAAATTATAGATGTACTTTAGCTCTCTTATTGTTGTATTTATGAAATATATTTGTTTATCTGCATAAATACACTTTAGTCTATCTCTTATGCAGATATGATATTTCCTCCCCACCCTCCTTATACTTTCATTTTGACATCAATTATTAGTTCAGAATACAGCAACAAAAATAAGACATTTTATTTTTGTTTTTTATTGATACAATTAGTTGTATCAATATGAAATAAGAAATGCATTGTGGTAAAAGTTAGAATTACACAAACTACATTTCCACACTTACTATTAAGTAATGGGAGTTCTGCAAAGCTGGAAGTGGAAATTTCCAGCAGGGCTCCAATAAAAGGAAGAGAATACTGTGAAGAGCCTCTGTAGCAGTTTGGATGTTCAGAGGTTCAGCTGCTTTCTGCTCACATAAACAAAGCTTTAGTCAGTCACATCTCCTGAGTGTAACTCATGGCTCCCCATTTTGTGCTTTTACAACCAAAAAATGCCTTCACACTGGATGAACTCTTTTCTCACAAAATTTGAATGGTAATAATGGGATAGAAGTAACAAGCCCTGGAGAGTAAAGAGCAACACATGAAACAGAAATAGAGTTGTCATCAAAACTGTAAAAAATACATTATGAAAATCGACATGAGGGTTAAATGCTAGAGATGGAAACTTTAAGGAGAACCTATCAAAGGGGACAGAGATAAGGCTTCCACACCAACCATCAGCTGCAGACCATCAATCCTTGCCTGACACAAGTGGATTTCACTCAGCTACTTGGAGTTTTCAGTGTTCTAGAGAGAGCTGTTATACTTCAGTTACACTCAGTGTTGCACAGAGATTTTGTATTTGAAAAGGGAGATCAGAATCACACAAAGAATCACTTGGCTTCAAGATTTCTCCCTTTTCTACACGTTTATAGTTAGCATTTTTTAAGCTGGACTGTCTGGCCTTTGGACACAAACAGATTTAGAAGACAGGCTGTCTGAAAGCTTCTCATGGATTTCCTTTTTCCCACAGAATTCCAGGTTTTGTGTTCTCACCCACCCCCTACACATGTTGGAACTCAGAAGGAGCAGTGATTCCTAGCAGTCACCTCCTAACAACAGGGACAGCTTTCTGTCCTTGTTACCAGGACAAATCTGTTCTCAGATAATTATTTCACAGTATCATTGGCATAAACTCCCTCAGCTCCCAACACCCAAAGCTGTGAACATCCTGGCTCTGCAGTCTCAGCCTCTGCAAGACACCCACAGTGAGAGACAACTTGGAGTTACTGCTTGCCAAAGACTTGCTGAAAGCCCAACAAAGTATTTGGGGCCAAATTATTGGAGGAATAATAATGATAATGATAATGATAATGATAATGATAATGATAATGATAATAATGTTTTACATTTTTATATTATAATTATGATGGTGGTGAATGAATGATGAATGAAAGTTCCCCCAATTTAGCCAGTTCCTTTAATCTTGAGACACTAAAAAACAGGAACAACCTGATGCCATTGGTCAGCTCAGCTCTCCCAGCAGTATGGCAACTCCTTGGAATTACCAGGCAAATTAGGAAGTGTGCTGTAACACCAAAAAAGCCAAACCCCAAAACATCACTCAGCCACTAACAGAAGTCAGCCTGTGGCCAGTGGCCACTCCCAAAGGGGTTTGTAAAGCTCTCCCTAAGGAATGATCCCTGTCTGTACGTGCAGGAAGCAGCACGTTCCCAACCCAGCCACGGCAGGGGTTTCTTCCCAAGGGAAGATGAAATAAATGTGCCCTTGAGGGCCAGTGGCACTGTCATGTCATGGTTCCACCTGAATCAGCCTGCTCAACTCTTAGACAGAGAAACTTTTAAAATTAATACCTGGTTTTATATAAGCTGATCCTGAATAAGCCACTTAACTTTAAAAAGTGCTGATGGAAATTCTGAATTGCCTTTTCAGATGAAATTAAGATTTTTCATCCCTACCCTGAGGGAGGGGGGAAAGTTTATTGAAGGGTTTATTTTCCTCTAATATTTTGATTACCTCCAAACATTCCAGTTTTTATCCTGTGAAAATCAGCATGTAAGACTGTGAAATGTGTGACTGAACAATCCAGTTTATTTAAACCAACAGAAAATTATTGTATGTCTCATTTTTAAATTAAAATTAGAGGTCTACAGGCCATTGAAAAGCTGTGAGTGCTTTAAAACTTCTTCTTTTTTTTTAAGAAAAAAACTTTTCATAAATTAAAACTTACCTCTTTATATCATTTTAGTGATTGCCCTAATGCTGTGACTTGGCAGGTTTTAGGCTTTGCAGACAACTTGTAAACCTTCCAAGCAGACATCAATCATAGAAGTGATTGCACGGTCTTTATAAAGCAATCTGAGCAATTATGCTGCAATATAAAAATCTATTTCCCCTATGACCAGCGATGAATCAGCTGTCCATTAATGAATAAAGATTGTGAATCATCATTTTTAAAAGATTTAAGATGGGGAAATGTAACAGCTTCTTAAAATTGTCTCCTGAGCTTGTCTGCTCCAGCGCCTGCAGGGCTGTGGTGGTTGAGAGCCACTGGAGTTTTCCAGTGTCCCAAAATTAACCTGATGGGCAGCTTGGAACTCCCTTCCCAAGGCCTCTCCCTCAGTGTGGGAATGTCCCCTGCTCTCACCTGGGCTGGGTAACATCACAGAACCACAGAAGCCCAGAGTCCCAGAGGCCCAGATCCCCCAGGCTGGAGCAGACCTTTGAGAGCATCAGGTCCAGCCAGTGACCCAAGGCCACCCTGTCACCAGACCATGGCACTGAGTGCCACATCCAGGCTTCCTGAGACACCTCCAGGGACACTGCCAGAGCCAAAGGGCCTCCTCCAGCACAGCATTCACAACCAGCTTTAATTTCCTGTGAAGCAATTCCCTCCCTGCCATAGCAATTAAACACGGTGTGATCAGAGGGTGCCCGCTGGCTGCTGACTGAGGAGGGGAGCAGCACCAATTCCTGGAAAAATTCAGGGAGCTAATGGTGATTGGCAGCTTTGATCAGAGACAGCCACTGCAGGCACAGGATCTGTGTTTTATGGATGGGTATGACTGCATTCAAACCACTAACATGAGAAGGCAAGATACACCATGGAGACTTTCATATAGAATAAGCCAAATTTACTTCTGCTTGCCAATGTACTTTCTGAGTATTTTACATTCTTTCCTCACTCCTTGTGCTGAGACTTGTCTTTATCCATTTTGTGTGTGTATGCTTAAAGGATTTAGACTATGTATTATATTTAACCTCTTCTTTTTATAAGCATTGTGTATGATGTAAATCAACACATCCTTTGCCAGAGGGAAAAAAGTTTGCAAATCCACAGAGACCAAAGGAAAAGACCAGCATGCAAGAAGTACTTCAGTAATTTTGAAACGAGCACAACAAATTTATTTTTCAAGTCAATGCATGATTTTCTATTACTTTCTTTTCCTTAATCAGTCCTGGCTTACACTACCCATAGTGTAATTAAGATCATTAATTTAATCTAAATCTGAAATAGATTTTTAAAATTCAGTTTGTGCTTTCAGCTCGGATCCTACACACACAGCAAGCCAGCTGAGTGTGAGGTGGTAGTTTTGAACTGTGTGCACAGGATTTTTGCTGCAGTCTCCAAGTCTTCTGAACTTCATAAATATGAAAAATCTGCTTGGACAGACTCCCATTCACACTTGCTTGGTTTTGAGGGAATGGTGTTTGTTTCCACAGAGGTTGAGGGTTTGGGGTATTTTTAGTTTTTGAAGAAGGGACCAAAATTGTAATAAGGCACAACTCAAAGGACATAGTGATTTTGAGCTTCAGGTTTCCTTTTTCTGACTTCAGAATACTCTAGTTTAGATAGTCTAATTTTGCCACAAAATTCAACTACATAGGTACATCAGAAATTTCCAGTTTTAGGGAAGTTAAAGAATGATTTCTAAAATAAGTGTCAAAAAACACAGGAGGAAAGACAGACATCACCTCGAAGTTATGCAAGTTATGCACATTAACAGTAGAAATGACAAGCACAAGAAACACCACAAAAAAAGAGTAACTTTAGGTACTGCCTGTGTCCTTCCCATTAGGGTGGTATAAGTGAGTCTAAAAAAGCATTTGCAGGTTTGTCTAAATCCAGCAGCCACCCTGATCCCCCAAAAGCCAGGTGAGAAACAGTTGGGGAAATCAACCACCTGTCTGGCCGTTATCACTGCTTCTTTTCTTAATGCAGTACTGTGAACACAGAAAAGTCTTCTTTATCTTCCAGACACAAATATGAGATGCTTTATTTAAAAAAAAAAAATTATTTGTAGCTGACACAATTTCTCAAAGTTGAAAGTATCTCTTGAAGTAGCCCTCTCAGAAGATCGAATTCTTGGCAGAACTTGATGAATTTTGCAGTGCTGGGTGTGAACAAGAAAAGCAGCTCCTGTCAAAACATTTCACTCTTCCATTGTGAGGAGGAGGAAGCAGGACTTTCCCAAGACCTGCTGAGCCCTGTGGCTGAGCTCAGAGCTGGGCACTGCCAGGGCTCACAGGTTTCATCTGTTTCTAGCATGGTCTGACCTCAGGAAACTTCCTCACTCCACTGGGTGCCCTTTCTGCCCTTTATTCCTTTCTCAGGCATTTACAACATATTTTCTTGTATGTTTTGCACGAAGAGAGGTGAGAAAATTGGGATTGTTCAGCCTGGAGAGGAGAAGCTTTGGGCTGAACTCAGGGTGGCCTTGCAGGGCCTGAAGGAGCTGCAGGAAAGATGGAGAGAGACAATTGCCAAGGGCTGGAGGGACAGGAGCCAGGGAATGGCTGCCAGTGCCAGAGGGCAGGGCTGGATGGGATCTTGGCAATGAGGAATTGTTCCCTGGCAGGGTGGGCAGGCCTGGCACAGGGTGCCCAGAGCAGCTGGGGCTGCCCCTGGATCCCTGGCAGTGCCCAAGGCCAGGTTGGACACTGGGGCTGGGAGCAGCCTGGGACAGTGGGAGGTGTCCCTGCCATGGCTGGGGTGGCACTGGGTGGGATTTAAGGTCCCTTGAGCCCAAACCCTTCTGTGATTTTATGATAATGTAATTCTTAAATATCAAATGTCACATCCTAGAAAAATGTCCTCCAGCTCCCCCTCGTTGCCTGATGTCTCAGTGCGCTCACCCTGCACAATGAGCTTTGTTCCTCAGTGAGGAAAGAAGAAATCAAGACATTACTTAGGATATTGTTTCATGATAATAAAACTGACGGGTTTGACATCCAGCCATGCTTGAAATGTGCCAATAAGGGAGGAATTAGAGCAAAGTCTCCATGCATGCCCAGCTCCAGAGCTCCAGTTCTGTGTTAGCAGCTCCCACAGGAATTAGTTGTGGCCTGATGCAGTGAGTCTTTACTCTTCCTTGAGGGTAGAGAGTTTGGAGGATTTATGCATTTTCCAATAGCAATCCTGCTTGAGACAGTGGAGTCACTCATCCATAAATTTACCTCACCGCTTCAGCACTGTGTTGATACAGGAGACAAATCTGCCTCTTACACATGAGGAAGACTAGCAGTGGTTAATAAGACTTTAATTTCATGCAAGCCTCACAGGAGATAGCTCAGAATAGCAGAAGATACCAGAAATAATTTGTTTATCTCACCGTATACACTTAATTTATTTTCCTTAGCATTAACTGCCCTCATTTTTCCTTCCTTCTCTGCTTCCAGTGGATGCTGCCTTGAATCTCTTTTTCCAGATGGTTTCTATCACCCTTATGTTGTTTAAAGGTTCAGAACCAATTAGCTAAGGCTTTGCTTTCATTTCACCAGCTCAAAATTTCTGTATATCTGATCACATTGTTCCAGCTGTGATCCTAATGAGCTAGAATTTCTCATTTTGGGGGCCCCTAAATTCTATTTATAGAGTCTTTTCCAACAATGAATTCATCTGTTCAGAAAACAAGGTCGGACTGTGCTCAAAAATAACTTTTAATGAGCCATGTCAGCAAATACCAGATAAAGGTAGTGCTGAAAGAGGGAAATGAATACTTCAAGCTCATTTATGATTTATGAGTTCAGGGTTGAAATGGAAGTGGCACGTAAGAATGAACAATGGAAATATCTCTTGTTTGGAAAGTGCAGATGAATAGAACTTTGGGCTTGAATAGGTTATTAATAGGTTATTGATCCAATCTATTTCTGCTACAAAAAAAAAGAGACCAAAGTTCAAAAAGTGGTCAGCAATAAATAAAAATATACTCCATCAGCTGATAGCCAAAATCGAGATCAGCCATAAAACCAGAGACCCTTAAGCATCTCTCACACTGCACATGCAGGTACACTGTGCACATCCAGGGGGTCCCACCCTTACTCCTCCCAAGTTTCCCAAGGAGAGGTCAAGTGACTCTGGACAGAGTCCCAGGGTGCCATGGCAGTGAAAATTTATGTGAGCTCAAGGAGAGCACAACACTGCATTTCCTACTACAGGCCAAGGAATCAAAAATCCTGTGATTTTTTTTGGAGGTGGACATTTGCTTTCCCTCTACTTTCCCAGTAGAATTGTCCTATTGACCATGAGGTCTGACTTCTGTGCAATGCCTACATCATTTGGTTTTAATTCAACACCACCCTGGGAACCAGAGCCAGCCTTTGCTGTGCTCCTAAGGAAATGTCAGAAATTCAGCCATGCCTCTCAGCTCATGGCAACGTCCTTAGAGCAGCTAAAATGTCACCAAGTCGAGAAAACCTCCTTTGGCAAAAATAAAAGTTTAAATGGATGCATATTCATACCTCTCCTTTTTCTTCACACAGCATAAAAATCATATTTTCATCACAAAAAATGTATTTAAAGCAGGAAGATCCTGGTGCTCATGGCTGCCCAGGATCCCAGCCTGCCTCCAGGTCTTGTTCTTCCTCTGCAGATCAAGGGATGTGTTTAGTCACACTTACACAAAAATAATACATACACAGCTGCAGGAATCAGGTGGTCTGGGGAACAGTACAACCTGTTCAAATTTATTTGGTAATTTTGTTATATTTTAGCTACATATGTGGGCTCCTGCCACAATTTGCAGCTTTCACAAAACATAATTGCAAAATACAGCTGGAGGAGAGCTGTTTGATTTCAGCTGTTGTTTGCTGGGTATTTTGCAATAAGGACATAAAATAAGAGCAGGTTCACCTCTTGCTACATTTCCTGGGTTACATTCTTCCTCTTGCTCTAGTTAACATCTGAACTTTACAACTCCTGACCTCTTCAAAAATGTGTAAAAAAGCAGTAGAAGGTTCTTAGACTAAGCTGGAAAGGAGATCAATTACATCCATAACTGGAAAGTTTTTGAACTCTCTCAGCAACAGAAGTTTCGTGGGAGATTGTTTTCATCAGCAGGATGAATAAAAGATGAGTTGGCAGGTGAATCAAGTAGAAATATTTATTACTAGCATGCACTGAGAATGACACTAGAATGCCTCTAAAAGCCTGACTGGGGGAAAAAAAATAAATGAAAAAGCCATTTAAAAATTAACTCTCACTCCAGACAAGGAAATGAAGATAACCAGATAAGCAAGCACACCATGTGATTAAAGAACCACACACAAATTGAAGTCAAAACAAAATTGAAGCCAAAATGAAATGGAAGCCCCTTTTCCTTTATGTCACATGGTCATAGAAGGGCAACAATGTGCCATTGTTTCTGTGGGATTCACAGGTTTTGGGGTTTCCACCACAGAAACTCAGACTATTGGCCAAAGATTTCAGAGACACAGGGCTCACCACAAAGTCATAACAAAAATAAATAAATCCCTTTTTCAGCAGTGTTAGGGTTTTACTACTATTGCCACAGTTTCAATAATACAGCAATTACCTCTTACTCATAAACTGAACTCTGCAAGTGTGCCTGCTTTGGGAATTCACAGGGGATTTCACAGCAGAGAAAAGCCCTGGCAAAGAGCAGGTTCCTGAATGCATGGCACATCAGAGTTAGGACTGGGTGCACTGATTTCATTTGTTTTACATATGCTTCCAAACAGTCAGAAATAACTATTCCAATTTTTGTTTTTAAATAGGATGAAGCATCAAGAGCCCCAGCCCTGGAAAATTTTAATCATGACCTATTATTTCCTCTGAAAATCTGGCCAAATGACTGGATTTCACTTCTAATAGAGTCAGAGCACAGAAAAATCTGGTTAGTAAAGACTCCAAATGGGTTTGAGATCAGAACCCACAACTTTGCCCTGCCCCACCACTGCCCAGCATCTTAATCCTTCAGTAGAGTTCCACTTATTGTCTGGTTATTTTATTTTCATGGTAAGTGGTTAGAAACAGACTCAAGCAAATCCCAGGCTGAAGTTTGGGATTACACAAAAGGCAAAGTTGGTCTAAGAGGATGATGCAATACTTTTATCAAATAACAATGAGGACAAAGTTATTCCTCTGTCCCCCAGCACTTCAGATGGGAATTATGTCCTGTGTTAATTCTGCATTGCTGTGAGAGCAGCAAATGGGAGAAGCTTTGCTATGGAACTGTGGATTTTTCACATGTGCACCTGGCTGAAACTACATCTGGTGGCACTCTGGAATTCCCTCACCCTCCTCTGTGGAAGAAAGTCATGTCTCCCTTTTCATATTGCTCTAAAATCACCATGTTGTCCCTTTTTCTTGATGTAGTTGCTCAGAATAACAACCACAAAATGTAATACCATGCAATAACAGGAATAGGAGGGGAAAAGGGATGTGGGAAATGTGACAGCAAGAATACACAGAAAATGCAAGTTTTGGTAAGTTGCACCCAGTGCAGGCAGCTGTGTCCAGAGAAACAGAACTGGAGATAAAAGGGTAAAGGGTGGGAAAACCCTCATTTTACTCAGGAGTGCCAGGTGACAAAGAGGCTGGAGCAAGACATCTCTATGAACACCCAGCCTAAAGATGCATCCCCATTCCTCCAGGAGCATCCCAATGCAATTCCCAGACTAGAAATTTGTCCAAATGAAAATGTTCTACCCTAAGCCACAGCATGGTCCTGGGGCAGCAGCTGGAGCTGCACAGCAGCAGGAGGAGACCCTGGGGTTGTGGCTGAGCAAACATTTCCCCAGCTCTGGCAGCATCTTTGCCTCTTGTGCAACTGCAGCCTCTCCAGGAAGCTCAGGCAGGTGTGTCCTGGCTTCCCTTGGTTGTTCTTGTACCTCACAGCACCAGGACAAGGAGACAAAGCTTCAGTACCCTAAGGGTACTCAGGCTATTCAAACTTGGTCTTGAAAAAGAATTAAAGTCAATCAAACTCTTGCTTAGATTACCCTGCTTGTAAGTTTGAAGTACTGATAAATCACACAGAATTTTTAAGGTGTGTGTAGGTGGCTGTTGGTTTTTCCCTCTATTTTCAAGAGCATCTGAAATTTATGTTATGAAGATTAAGAACAAGGAGAGACTGGTCACAGCACAGCAATCCTTCTGCAAAACTCAGGTGACATCGTCTGGCCAAGCCCGGCTCTGCAGGTACCAAAGCAAGGATTATCCAGTAAGGCACTGAAATGGGAATTCTGCTTGTCAAGAAAATCAACACAGAAACGTGGAGTGTGAAGTTGGGCTATGACAGCCACCTCAAAGGAACCAAGTGCATTTCAGAGGGGGCAAACAAAAGCAAATGAACACAAACAGGAAGGGCCATGCCCAAGGCTCCACCCTGGGAGCTCAGAACCCCCTGCACTGGCAGCAGGACACTGGCTCCTAAAGCACTGCAGTCACCTACAGGTGGGAAGAACTTCCACAGGGAGAACCTCTGGGCTGGTTTGGGAGAAGTACAGAGCCAGAGTCTGAGCTCACTACCCACCCCAGAACAAGCCTCTAAAGGATTGGCTCCAAAATTTCAGCAGGGAGGCATGGGAAGTGTGCTTTATGACCCATATAATTTTAAACATTGCCTGCTGACCACAGTTTCCCCTTCTGCCCTAATTAAAAAAAAAAACCAACTCATCAAGCCATGCAGTTTTTTTCTTTTTAAGAAAAGTGCCAGATAAGTTCCCTCAACCCAAATAAAAACCATAATTATTCTTCTCTGCCCCAAGTGCTGGCTCTCAGTCACCTTTTTCCTGAGGATGTTAAAAAGCTTCACTTGGAGCATCCCCAGTGGAGGCCCAGCTCCAGCAGAGGTGCCCTGTGTGCCCTGTGCTGCTGGCACAGGCCAGGCTGTGATGTCCCTGAGCCACCAGCACAGAAATGACCTCACCCAGCTGACAAGTGCAGAGATCCAGCAGGAGCAGTGTGAGCCAGTCCTTCAGGATAAACACAGGGTCTGCTAAAATGGCAAGTGTTCTACTGGACAGTGACAATTTGAAGGTCAACGTCCTCACCACAGATACAAGAAGGGAAAACATTTTTTCATGTCACACCTGTGTTTTGTAACCCCAAGAGAAGCTCACACCTGGGATTCTTCCCTTTCTGCTTTCTATGGAAGTCCTCAGCCTGTGGCAGTCCAGGGCACACACCAGCAGTGGGACAAACTGAGCCCTGACAACACCCCCAGGTGTGCACAGCTCTGCCTCTGGTTCTCATTACAACTACAGCTCTGACAGAGAACCTCTGCTCAACTTTGTACCAAAAAACTCTTCCTCAATTTTAGATATGTATCTTCTTCTGGAAGAAATCAGTCCCAAACAATTTTCTTTTCTTTTTACCTCTCCAAGAACAGATACATTCCTCAGAATTAATGGGAATAAAGTTAAGCTCCAAGACTGAGTACATCAACACTTGCCTTGCTACTGGTCTATTGCTATTCCAGGATTTATTGTTTTTGTAGGTGTTGTAGGGGGGGTTTGCATTATTTTAAGACAATTACAACAACATTTTGAATGTTACAGTGATGCTTTAACTGCTGATGAACACATACATATCAAAGTTAAAATAACTTTCTGAAAGTGTCAAATTAACTAAAGCCCAGTTTGGATATTTTAGCTGGTGAACTCATGTCCCCAATGCTACCTGGTTAATTTGATGGAACCTCAATGGTGTCAAGATGTCTTTACTTTCATTTATTAAGAGTTGTTTTTGTTGTGGAAAACCCCCAGAGCTACAAACACTTCAGCAAACTCCAGCTGTTTACTTCTACCCCAGGTTGAACATTTGTGCTTTTTGACCTGGAACCTGGCACATTTCCCTAGGAGCTGCATTCCAGTGCAGCAACCAAAACATTGCCTTTTATCCATTTAATAAAGACTGGTTTTAAGTGTGAAAGGAGTATTTGTACTTACAAAATACTTACAGTTATTCCCCCTCACCAACTACAAAAAAGTTACAAAAAAAAAGACCCTCTCCCAACTCCAACTACATTATGGAGGTCTGAATACTTAAATATAAATAAGCATAATAATTTTGGAGTACTGAAGAGAAAGAGTGACAAAGGTGTATTTGAGCACAAGGTGTAACTTTTAGGGAAGAAAATAATGTTTTTCCTAGTATTTACATCCATGCTTAACCTCAGATATTTTATTTAAAAGTCATAATGCCCATAATTTTAAGGCACAGAATTTGTGTGACTGCTATTGACTATTATGTCTCTTACTGCTGTGGAAATGAAGAACACAAAAGGCAAGCAGAACTATCTAACCTAAGCCAGAATGCCTGCAAAGATGTTCATTCCAACAGATTGTCAATTTTGCAGGAATTGCATCTAAATGTTCTCATAAATCTTCACATCAAGCTTGCAGGAGCAGGTTAAGGCAGTTAGTTTGCTCACATAAAATTTTTGACTCTCCAAGTGACAAAATACTATTTTTATTAGTGCCAGTTAGCTCTGATTGCACTAATTAACGAAGCAATTTAGAGATGAAAATACCTATGATCCAGTTCAAATGGTTACAATTTTCCTCACCCCCAGTGTATGGTGTAGACATTACTGAGAATTTAGCTTGACTGAATCTGGACTTTGTTAAAATACATTGGATGGAAGGCACAATTGAATTGCTGTCAATTCAGGCAATTGCAGGGTGCAGTAAGCTGTTGGACTCATGCTACTTACCATGCTTGTAGTGGGTGAATTCATCACAAATCATTTTGCTGTGTGCACACTGTCACAGCTCAGCACAACCTTTAATTTCTGCAGTGACTTTAAAATGTGATTATTTCCTGAGTAAATATGCACACCTAATACTGCAGAGAATTGAGACTGGAAGGAATTGTAAGAAAATGCAATATTTCAGCACAGTGAAATATTTATTCTGTTCGAGCAGCTCTTCAGAGCTGAAGATCCCTCAGGCTTGTTGAGAGAATCCCCCTCATTTTGATCAGGTACAGTTCTTTTGGATCACCTGGTGCCAGCTGTCAGAGGTCACAAGAGGAGGGGTGACAGAATTGTCACCTTGTTCCTATGTCAGCGTGGAAGTCGAAATGAATCTCAGTGCTCGTGTGGCTGCAGCTGCTCAGCTCTTTGATGGGATGAGTGACACAGCCCGGGTGCCACAGCAGCTGCCTGGGGTGTGGCACCTCCAGCTGGCTGCTCCTGTCACCTGGGTGTGACAGCCACAGTGGCAGAGTGATGTCCAGGGGCTCTGTGGTAACAATCCACAGCTCTGTCATCTCAGTTATGGGGCATCAACTGAGACCACAAAACTCAGTGTTCTGGTAAGAATGCAGAATAACACCTTGCTTACCTGAAGGTTGTCTTCTCCATGGGCTTGGCATCTCAGAGGATCAGCTTTGGGTTTCCAGAGCTCTCACACACTTCTTCTACACGGGTGGACTTTTCACCCTGGGGTTTTCCCATCCTCATTAGTCCTGGTTCACACTCATTTTGTGGAGGGGGAGGATTTCTGGCAAATTCCCTGAGTGCTTGCTCAGGGCAGTGGTGGAGTCACCACCCCTGCAGACATTTAGAGCCATGTGGTGCTTAGGGACACGGGTCAGTGGTGGCCTTGGCAGTGCTGGCTTCACAGCTCGATTCAATCTTAGAGATGTTTTCAGCCTAAATGATTCTAAGTATGGATGGATTGCCTCCACTGACAGCAACAAATTCCAGGGAATATGCAGCTGAATCCATGATTTGTATTTAAAAAAACAACCAACCAAACCAAATCAAATCAAGCTTTTAACTAGTTTAACATCATCCTTTTTCACCACAGATAATTATAGTGCTGCATGTCAAAACTGAGCAAACCTACAGAGAAATGGGGAATAGCTTTCTGATTTTTAGACATTCCCCAAAACAATCACCACCAATTTGCAGGTGCAGTTACAACCTACACATAGCAATGTCTCCAAGACTTACACGTGATGAAAAAGTGCCACAGTGACTCTTTCAAGAGATGACTTCACCACTGGATGGTGAAAAGAAAAGAACTTGGTGTTTATTTTGACTAGACACTTGCTGCTTTGCCACACTACTCTGGCAGCAGCAGTTTGGCTCTACATTAATGTTTTCTACACTACCTTCATAAGACAAGTCTCAGTTCACACCCCTTTGATAATGGTTTAGCACCTTTGTGCCTCTGGCTACACTGCTGCTAAGTAATTTCTCAAGTTAGAGGTAGCTGAGAAATGCTTTTTCACTACTTTATGGCTAATTTCACGCAGTGGAGCCTGTAGCTGATCCCACAAGAGGATTTGTAGCAGCAAACAGAGCCCAGCGAAGCCAGAAGGGTCCAGGGGTGCTGCTGAGGAGCTCTCCCCTCCTCAGCCCCTGCCCTGCAGGCCTTTCCTGAGGTTAACACAGGCCTGAGCATCCCTGCTTGCCTTTCCTGGCAGGGAATCTCAGTCCCCACAGCACCAGCCCAGGGGGTGACAGCAGGGCACAGGGCACCCTTTAAAGCAAGCTGCACCCCACAGCAGGAACTTCACAACCTCTCAGCATCTGGCACAAACCCAAGGTCTGCTTGCAGCCCTTAGCACCCAGAGCTCAGGGGCACATTTCCTGAGGTAAATCCTGGTTTGCTGGTATCAAGGGGAACAGACCTACCCATTGAATCTGCCTTCAGGTTGAATGGCTGGATGTATTCCAAAATGTACTAGACAAACAAAAAAAAAAATAGCAGTAAATTCAAAAGGGTTTTTTTAGGGATGCATTTAGTGATTGCAATTGTAGCACTTAATTAAGCCTGAATAGTCAAAAGCATGAATATTTTTTAACAGGGTTTATCTTCCTTCTCTTTCTAATCCCATCTTCAAAACAGATTATTAAATGCCTGAAAAAAGCACTAAGAAATTTTATGTATAAGAAAAGTACACAAAGAGCCCCAAATCCAAAAATGCTTCCAGTTTAAGCCTCAAGACCTTGTCTACTTAAGATAATGAGAAAAAAGAAAACAAACTTTTTAATTTACTAAACTGTAGGAGGATAATGTTTTTAAGTGAATTTAAGAAAAAAAGTAATATTTTTATTTGCTCTTCTGCACCCACACGAGTTCTTACTCAGCAGCAAGAACAGTAAACAGGTCTATATTCCCAGAGTGTAAATCCTTGTGGGAAACAGTTCCTGTGGAGTGTAAACAAGGAAGAGGCACCAGAGAACACCACATGTAAAAGCTTATTTGCAGCTTGGATGGCACTCTGGAAAGCTCAGTATAAAGGAAAACCATTGTAAAATACACTTTTTATGTATGTTCAGAGACTAAAACATACATTCATTAGGGAAAATAACTCTGTACCTATAAGGAGAAGCAAGAATGAAAGATTAAAGCTATTTTGGAGAAGTATCAGCACTGTTATCTCTTCTAATTTAAATCTGGAGAGAAAGGTGCTCTCTTTTGCTGTATTTACTTTTAGGTGAATTTTTGAACTTCTAGATCTGACAAACAATTTAAATTATCAATACTTTAATAAAGAGTACATTGTTTAAGCAAAAGACTCAAATGCTTAGGTCTAGTAGTGTTAAATCCTGAACAGGGAACTGTGAAGGCCCTCGTGTTTGAACTCTAAGCTGCCACACAAGTCCACAAAGAGAATATGAGTTCCCACTTGAAAAGAACTGCACAAGAAGATACAATTTTTCCCTTGCTTTAGGAAGAGAATCAGGAAAGACATCTGACAATCCCAGGGGCTCTCTGAACAGCCTTCTTTCATGTTATTTTATAAATATGGGGCAATTTGTTAAAATATCTGACACATCCAAAAAAGGTTTGGTAGTTAATTTATTTAATTCAGTTACAGTGCTTCAACAGGATGCTACTCACTCTCCACAAGAGCAGAGCCTGATACTCCATGCAGCTACACCTATTAGCCATCTCCATTAAATTGTACCAGTCTCAGTGAAATTTGCCTTGTTTGTTCATTGGAAAGTTTTACCAGAGGTTCTCATGGAATCAGAACTGGTCCACAATCTTTAGTTCAATCACATTTCAGTGAGGTTTTATGAAAACATTTTTCTTCAGTGTATACAAACCTGGAAACCCAGGGAAATTTCACCTTTTAGAAAGTTATTTTCAAAGCCAGTAAGTAACAAAAAGATTGAGGAACTTGCAGGCGCTGGTAGCAGCTGGACTACCAGAGAGCGAGAGGAACGGTTCAGGATCGACGCTCCCTAGTGGGGACTGCAGCAGTGCAAGGCTCTACTCGTGGCTCCTGTAGTAATCTTCAATGGTTTCTGAGTTGAAGTGCACCACGGTGACGGTGATGTCGTCCCTGTACATCCTGGCCAGGTCCTCGGGCAGGGTCAGCATGGCAGCCAGCTTCTCCGGGTCCACCTCACCGTACTCGTTGCTGCCGATGGCGTGCCGGATCAGATGCGTGGCCGTGTTCTGGTCCAGGGAGGCCAGGCCTTTGCTCTTCCTCTGCAGCAACAAGTTGTGCATGTAACCCAAATTAATGGGTTTCTTAAAAGTCAGTGGTGGTTTCTGCATGTTGAGCTCTGTAAGGTGTCCAGCAACAAGTTTTACAACCTTCTCATTACTCAGCATCTCCCATAGCCCATCTGAAGCAATAACGAGAAACTTATCCTTGCTTCTTAACTTGTGGTATGTGACTTCAGGCTCTGCAGTTAAATAAGGGGGGGTATGGTAGTTTGGAGGAACATACTGATAAATGTTTAGAGCCTCAACATCGCAGCTGTTCTCGAGAATGCTGTGTTGCAATTCTTTACTCCATTTTAATTGCACATCTCCAAAAGCTCTGGAGGGCATGAGAATCCCCAGCAATCTGTCATTCACAAATAGGGTTTTCTCCTCAGATCTAGGATGCTCTCGCTTCAATCTTCTGATTTCAAATTCATCATAGGCATTGTGGTCTCGGGTTAAAGGCAGAGTAGACCATGTTCCATCTTCTTCACGGACCCCTAAAACCGCCCTGCAATCACCAGTGTTTGCCACATGTAGGTGAACGCCGTCAATGTGAGCTACACAGGCTGTTGCACCGGAAAAAGCTACTTGCAGGGCAATATTTCTCATCAACTCATTTTCCTGAGGAGCCTGAACTTCCAGTGATATGTCTGAGTCTAACCTTTTGAATGCACAAATCATGGCTTCCTCCAAACTAAAGCCCGGCTCAGTGTCCAGGTCCAGCAAGTGCTGCCAGTAAACGCGGAGGTTCTCAAAGTACTGCGAGGTGATTTCCCGGTACTCCACATCGCTGGGATGCCTGTGCCACTGCAGGATGGGCCGCACTGGTTTCATGGCCTCCACGGCCAGCTCGATCTCCTCCAGGCTCTGGCGGGGCATGAGGGACACGGCGATGTAGTGCAGCAGCCTCTCGCTCACGGCCTGGGCGCAGGCGGCGCCCGCGTGGCCGTCGAACACCCCGAACATCATCCCCGCCGTCTGCAGGCACGTGGCCGCGCTCCGCCGGTCCTCGATGGGGCTGTTGGAGGCCAGCTGGTTGCTTTCAAACCTCAGCACGGAATTTGCATTCTTGCCATTCAAATGCAATGTTCTGTGGCATAGTTCGCCTGCTCTGAGTATGTCGTTGATTTGTGCCGGAGACAACTGGAAGGAAAAATGTTCTTCTTCGGTGGAAGTGTGCCGGAATGCTTTGGGAAAGGAGAAAGTTCTGTCTAAGCTGCAGCTCCCAGCAGGGGAGGGACGTGTTTTGGAGAAAACCAGCTTCCATTTGGTCTTGTTTCTATTTGGGATACAGATGGAGTACCAACGTCCTTTCCCTTGTAAAATAATGCTGCTTCTGGCTGAGCTTAAAATCCAGGATGATACAGTTCTTGACATCATAAGTCACTCCAGAAATGGAGCACCTTCCTTCAGTAACACGGAATGTCCTTGCAGCCTGGAATATAAATGGAGGAAAGGGAAAATAATTAGAAAGTTCATAGGAAGCTTTCCATATAGAAGTTCTATATGGATAGAGCATATCTAGAGCTCTCAGAAACATTGAGAACTTCTTTCCAAAAGAGATTGCTATGGATAAAGGCATCTTAAAAGTGATACCATTTCTGTCACTTAATTATAACCAAGGATATGACTGCTGCTTTTAACTCATCAGAAAAGATGATTTTTACTTTCCAGACAAGCTTTTTTTCCTCATTGTGGCAAGAATAAGAAGAAATGGCAACATTACAAGAAACATTATTGGAAACTGCGCAACGAAAAGCCTCATCTAACGTGACACAGAACAAACAGATGCAGTGAGCTTGAAAATTGGGACTTAAAGTGACAATTGTTGCACAACTCTCAAAAAGCCTGCTAGAGTACAACTCTATTAATAGACTCAAAACTTCAAACCCAAGAGAAGATAAGTACTTAAACCCTGTGGAAAGACTGTGGAGACATGTGGCCAGTTAATGATTTATGTGAATTACCATGATCCTCACAGCTAGAACCAGCCAGTCTACCTTTCCAATTCTGTTACAGCTTACAAGCTCAGCTGTTCTTTTTTTTACCTTCAAGGACTTAACCAACCCTCAGGCAGGCAGGATCTTTTACACAGCTGAAGGCAAATTCTACTGCTGGTTAATTAATGCTTTTTTTCCAGCATTGTGCACTCTGGCGCAGTGAAAGGTATAAGACATTGACAACTTTTACAGGTTCACAATTTGGCTTGTTCATTTGGAGAGCAATTAGAACAAGCTGCAGGAAAGATCTCTGCTGCCAACAGCACTGAAACCTCAGGCACTTCAGCAGCTGAAGCTCTTCAGTTGCCATGGGGGAGGTCCTCACATTGTCTCCTGCTTTCAATAAGGTATTCCAGCTGTGGGATAGTGCTAAGTACAACCAGATGTTCACTCACAAACAGAATTTTGCCCCATGGATTTAAAAAACTCACTGTATGGCAGCACCACAGGTACAATTATTCCCAAAAGATCCCATTAGCAGCCACTGAGAAAAGAGAGTTCTCTGTGAGCTTTCAAACACTTTGAGGTGGCCTGTGACACCACTTGCTCAGGCTAAAGAAGCTACAAGCTGCCACACCAGTTTTTTAGCAGCACGCTTCACAAGAAATAACAAGAAACCAGCCAGATCAGATGAGTGGAAATGTTTCCAAGAAATCAGCAGGAAGTAGAAGTCACCTTGAGCCATTCTAAACAGAAGGCCTACTGATACAACCCAAGAACTGCTAAAATCCTGTTTGGAACCCAAAGCAACGTGTCACAAAACATTTCTGAAGTGTGCTACCCATACTTAAAGCAGAAAAGAGCAGAAAAGCATTCCAACAGACCCCACCACTTTGATTCTGGCGACCTGGTGAGAACAGGCAAAGACACAGCATAATTTCACTGCTGATGTCAGGAGAGGAGATGGAAAGGCAGTGCCAGTTCCCTGTCCAAGGCTCGCCTGCAGTCTCCTGGGACACTGCATCTCCCAACACACACAGTGCCTTTTGTTGTTCCACCAAAAGAATGCAACCAATATAATAGGAAGACAGCTGACACTACCAACTCCAGCAATAGCTAAACCCAGAAAGCACCTACAGCACAAGACAAGACAAGGTTTGCCAACCTTTTTCAGTCCATTCACCATTCTGTTTTTCCTTTATTCTTTTTCTGTCCCTCTCAGCCATGAGATTGAAGGAAGGATGACTTTCACATACTTGATCAGAAACCAGAATTGAAACAGTGTTTAAAGAAACGTGCCCCGTTCCCCCCGGCGGGCTGACAGTGCGAGGCAGTGTGGTTTTCCGCCCAGTAGCAGTCACTGACACCGGTTAGCCCTGCCCTCGCCTAAGGTCAGGCAGCGCTGACGAGCCCTGGAGCTCCTGTGTGCCAGCCCTGCTCTCTGCGCTCCCACCCTCGGGGTCCTCCCAGCCGCAGTGTGCAGACGCTGCAGCCCAGGACGCCCCCGGTAGCGGTGCTAATTAAAGCGGTGTGCTAAAGACCATTATGTAAGAGCCAATTATTACATAAACTCGCTCCCGCTCCAGCGCCGGCACTGCCTCCCCGGGGACGCGGTGTCCCAGCGGGGCCCGGCCAGCCCCGGCACGGCCCGCAGCTGCCGGACCGCACAGCGCAGCAGCGCCCGCTTTTCCCAGCGAAAGAACAGATACCCGATACATTTGGATTTACAGCCTCTCTGAGATCCCCACATTCTCCTCACTCATCCTCCTGACGCTGCCCACACCCATTCTCATCCCACACACATCCGGCACACACCGACCGCTGCCGCGCCACCTTCGCACCTGCCCCAGCCCCACGCACCGACACACAGACCCCCTCTGCTCCCCAACAGCCCGAACCCCCATACCCCTGTCCCGCACTCACCCCTCTGCTCCCGCACAGCCGCACCGCACCCTCACACAGCCCGTCCCCGCACACATACCCACCCGGGCCCGCACAGAACACGCCCTGTGCCCCGCACACACACCCCTCACCCCACCGCCGCCGCGGCAGCCCGTGCCCCGCACAACTCCCACCTCCCGCTTCCGCACAGTCGTCGCTCCAGGCCCGGCTCCACTCCCTGTGCCCCGGCACGGCTGCCCCGGCGGCCGCCGCTTTCTGCCCGCCCCGTCCTCCGCCCCCGGCGCACCCACCGGCCGAGCAGCCGCCAGTCGAGCCCGCCGGCCCCGCGCTGCCCCCGGCGGGGCTGAAGGACGGCGCTGACCGACAGCCCCGCTGCCCAACCCGCCCTGCCGCGGGTTCCCGTCAGGACACAGCGGGGCGGGCGCGGCCCCGCCCCTCCGCCATGTTGTGCGCGGCGGGCGCGGCCGCCCGGGCTGAGGGGCCCCGGCCCCCCTCGCTGCCGGCACCGTCCCGCGCGCGCTGCCCCTGAGGCGCTGAGGGGGCGCGGGGCGCGGCCCTGGGCAGCCCAATACCGAGAGCAAAAAGGAAGCGAGTGACACGTGTCAGGAAGAAAAAGCACCAGCAGGGGTTTCTTCCTCGTTTATAACGCTCAAAACCACGCTGTTTTCTTGAGGGGGGACCCCTCGGCTTCTCCGTTTTTTTTCCACTACGAGTCTACACCCTTCAGCGCTGAGCACACCGGCTGAAGGGGCTCAAAATCGCAAAGCTCTTTCGTTATTACCTCGCCATATAAATTATGGAGAACAAAAGGGCTCATTTTGCTGACTCCCCGGTTTTTTGGTTTCATATGACTGCTTGTCTCGTTTAACATTTCCGCTGAGCGGTTCTAAGCCCGGTAACGAGGGGAAGGAATGGGCCCAAAGTGCACGGAGGTTAATCAGTAGTTACTGATGTTAACGCCGTGGTTACTTAGTAGTCCCTGCTTTAGAACCTCTAACAATCATTTTTGCAAAAACAGTGGCTCGCAAGTCACAAGAGGCTTTGATACTAACAGTGTATTTTTGTTTCTTGTATTCAAGGAATTTTAGTTGAATACTGTGGTGCAAGTATCCTAGATGAGATGAGCATGCTCCCAGGTTGTCTCATGTGGAAAGCTGCCGATCATCCTCAATAACTCTGAGCTTTCACTTGTTTCTTGTTTTTATTAAAACAATGAAATGATAGTTTTATGTCACGTGGAAGAACATGCAAAAAAGTAGGTCATCGTAACAAAAAATTTCACAACAGTATTTTAGCACACGCAAAAAACAAAAACCTCAACAACCAAAACCAAACCACCTTAAGTTTGACATAATTACTTTATCTGTCTGACAAATCTGAGCTGAAAGAGGACACCCATAGCAGCCCTTACCTACATCTCTCTGCTCTGTGCAGTGCTCAGATACACCAAAAGCAGCTTCGGGATCTCCCCAGGGCATGGGCAGGGCTGCCAAACTCCTGGAGCCTTTGGGCATCGTGCCAGGGGTGCACAGGCTGGGATTGTTGGGGTGTCTGTGCAGGGACAGGAGCTGGACTCAATCACCCTTGTGGGTCCCTTCCAACTCAGGACACTCCATGATTTAATGATTCTTTCTTCTGCCCCACCAATTTTCAGCTTTTGTACCATTTACAAAACTGATAAAGCCTCACGCAGCAGCCTGAAAACAAGCCTGACTGCTCTGAGTTTCCTGTGATCCCCCCGTGGTTAAATGCTTCTCTTCAGCTGAAAACTGTAACTTATTGCTTACATGTTCATGCAGTAATTTCATAAATTCATATGCATAAAGCTGAAGTGACTTAGGAACTATGTAAATGAAGGTGAAACAATTAACAGTCCTGCAGGAGATGTCCCTTTCACTCCACACTTTCTAAACACAAGAAGGAATACTATATTGAAGGTACTTGACTGGGCTGAATATCAACTTGAATTGAGATTTAGATTCTGCTTTGGAGTGTTTGATTATGCTGATGGACTAAAGTGATATATAATTGAAGCAAAAAAATAGTAGAAATGCTACTCTCTAATATCATCTGAGGAAAGAAATTGTATTGCTCAGGCTTGCAGTGTTTTTGCCTTTAGGAATGTCAAATAAAAATGGCAAATTTCTGTAGCAACGATGCTTGGTTGCCATAGTGCTCTGTGCTCTTAATTTGCATTGAAAAAATTAGAACTCTAGTTTCTTTAAAAAAAGCTCAGATTTGGTTTTGACTTTGCTGATTATAGGTGAGCAAAGTTTAGTCCTGTGCCAGAAGAAAATCCTTACTTGTATTTATAAGAAAATGAGTCTAATTCCAGGTACTGTAGTAAGGTGCAGCTATATGTTAAAATATAGCAGATCCTATATTTAGACTTTTTTCAAGGAACAATCTTATCTGCTGACTTGTACAGTCAGCAACTCTGGTTTTCTGTATAAATACATTTTTGAACTCATTTCTGTGTTCTTGTTTAGGCCAGACTGCACTATTTGGGGTTTCCTTCTTTCCCATAGAATGTTATTTTTCTCCCTGCTTGTTCCTTTGGAAAACTGTCTGTGGCTACTTGGGTGCAATTTAAACATCTTCTGCTTCCAGAGGCTGCACACAGCTGCCCCTCATCCCCACTGCCTTCACAGCAGGTGCTAGCACGGATTACCTTCTGTGACCTCATTGATATTCATGAACAGTCTGGGACTCCTGATGCTTTGTAAACATTTCTTGTTATGGGGACACACAAAGATCACGAACACCAAAGAAGCCAGATATACCTAAGATAACAAGTTAAAATTGGACTAATATTTCTAATAAATAGCTAATCCTTTTATCAAAAAGCTGACCACCGGCAAAAAGTTTGAATAAAAAAAAAAAAGTAGTAAATTACTACTAAAAGTAGTTTCCTAGTTTTCAGAAGTTTTTCTGCAATAAAGAGAGTCAGCCTAATGATACAGATTAGAAAACAATAGATCCAAACCCTTTGGAAACTTGTGAGCATGCAAAGCAAAGTGGCTGCTTTAAACAAACTGTCTCCCTGGCCCATCTCATTGAACACAGACTGAGTTTTGTGCTTTTTGCACAGAAAGCTCTACAGTCTAATAACCAGCTTTTGGAAGGGAAACAGCACCAGCCCACAAAACACCTTCCTGCTGAGCACCCTTAAGAATGTCCCATTTGCTGGCTGTATCTTGCCCTGTGAATAATGATATTTCATCTGCTGTATAAGACATTTTGGATTTTCACAAAAGGCAAATTGGCACCACAGTTGCAGAAATCTCTTCTTATAAACACACCAACCCCACAAACAAATGGAGAAATGAAGGAGGCTCTAGGTCTGTTAGAGCAACTGCACTTTATAGTTTAGGTGCAGCTGTTTCCTGTCTGGTCTTCCTAAGTAATCTAAACCAAACACTCAAATGCTAGGAAAGAAGGCAAGCTGCAAGAAACATCGATGAACAGAGGTAAACACCATGAGCAATGGTAGGAAAGGTGCCATTCCAGCCCTCCAGCTTCATGTAGCCTCTCCTTGCAGCAGAGGCTCAGCAGTGCCTGGAGTTGCAGGGGTTAATCTGAAGACCCAGTTTAAGTCAATGTAATTGCACTGGTGCAAAGGTCTTCCCAGTTGCTGTAATGGGATCTGAATGCCACATGGATCATTTTTATTGGATGTTGCTTAAAATGGTTTTCATTAAACAAACAAATGTTCATTAAGGTTCTGTGCCACTGTGAAAGTAAATTTACATTTCTTGGGGTGAGTTTTCAAGTCCAGGAAAGTCTTGTGTCATAGGAAGAGGTGCTCATGTGTAAAAAAGTGATTATATTCCTTTCCTCTCTCTCCTCCTTCCACCTTCTGCTCCTCCAACAGACAAACAGGGTGAGCTGACTCCTAAATTTTATTTAATATTCCACTGTGTCAATATGAAATTAAATGATTTGTGTTACTATGTTGCTGTTCACAACCTGGAGTAAGATGCTGAAATTTTACTAAATGTCAAATGCACTGCAGGTGGAGCATAAATGGAACATCAGAGGAGTGAAAGTTCCCTGCCTCACAGCTGAGCAAGTTGGAAACAGTTCTGTGCAAGTCAGTCAGGTTCTGTCCTCTGCTGTGCTTTCCTCAGGGTAAGTGAGAAAAAGTGCAAGATCCCCACTCTCCCAGGCAGAGCAGAGTCAGTCCTTTGATGCTTGTGCTGTTACTTAATGGTCACTTCTGCACACAGAGGAATTCAGAGAGGAAAGCAGCTACACTGAGGTATCACACCCCATTTTCTTCAGGCTTATCTCTGTTTTTCCTGAAATGCTTGCATTTTTATCTTTCTGACCTTTGAACACTGCCAAAAGCACCATATGGTGTTGAGGTACCTTGCAAAACTTTTCCCCAATTCTTGTATTTGGATTAATTTACCCTCATCATGAAACATGTAGTTATAAATCTGCTACATCATAGCAACTGTATGATGGAAACTGCCTAAAAATCTTTCTGTTTGTGAGAGATTGGGGAAAAATCCCAAAGTTGAACTGTAACCACAGCTATTAAAGTTTAAAAGCTAAAGTTAAGAGAGTGTGCAGCTCACCAAGCAGAGGATCTCTCTGCTCAGCAGCGAAATGAGGAAGAAAAAATTGTAACTGGTTTATGGAGTTTCTTTTGTCAGACTGATTTTTATCTGAGGAAGGAGTTTCAATGACTACATACACAGAACCAGCAAGGGGTTTTCAATGGCAATCACTCATATCTACAAATTGTCAGAGTTAAATTCTCTCATCTGTTGTATTTTGATTGAATGGGCCTTAACAATCGTTTTAAGCATTGTGGTAAGAAAGGGAAGGAGAGCCACTAGATGGCATTTTTAATCCATCACATTTAGGACAGCAAGTTCAGTTGCTGTCCTAAACGTGAGGCCTCTGTTCTCTCAGTCAGGAAGGTTGCAATCCCAGGAGAAGGTAAGTGAACTCTTGCTGCAATAATTACAGTCAACTCCCATTTTTCCTTCAACACAGCAACTTGGTAAAAGGTAAGGATAGCTCTTGTTTTAGAATTGTTCAGTCTCTAAATGAAGTGCATTGAATAGGTGTTTATCCAATACAATACTTGTGGCTTTTGTTGGATGGTCAGGGTCTCAAGAAACAACAAAGGATATAAAAGTATTTCTTTTATATTTTATTTTACTTCCCCATAGTAAAAAATAGATCATGTTCTTGCATCCAACAACTGAAAAAAACCCAACCCAACCCAACATACCCTGTAAGCAAAATCAAATTTATTTCTGCAGGAAGGTACAGTTCAGCTTCTCCCTGGAACTGAACACCTTGGGCAATGCAGCATTTAAAGCTCTTTGCAATGGCTGAGCTTGTACAATAACTGTGTAAGCTAAACATTATCCTTGTGCTGCTCATGGATAAACCACCCTCAAAGAAGCTTAAGTACTGTGTGCAAGGTCACAGCAGACACGTCCTGGGTGTAAATAAACTTCTTTTTAGATTGAGGGGTTGGAACTGGGGAAAACTGGACAAAGTTTCAGCACACAAGCCCTCTTTACCTCCTGTGAGAGACAGGGAGCAGAAACCTCTGCCTTTGCCTAAAATGAGAGAAAAACACTGCAAGTGCTGCTCTGTGAACACCTGTACTAATATTAATGCAGCAGTGCTGGGATAGCTTGATTATGCTACATATGGTAAATAATATTGGTTATATTTTAAATTTGCCCCTAATAAATGTTTTTTTGGCTATCAAAGTGTAAGGTGATTTGAAAGACTTTTTGCATTTTAGAATGCATCTCTTACTGTGAATTTTAACAGTGACATAAGATTACTGATAATAATTTAACTCTGGGCAAGAAGTCATTCAAGGTACACAGTATGTTAGAACTTAAGTGAAAGTATTAAGCTGAAACAGAAAGTGTTAATCCTAGAAGATGGTAAGAACTGTGATATAAACTAAAAAGAGGTGTCAGAAATAATTTCTAGAATTTAAAAACATCCCACAAACTTGAGAGGGATAACTCTTATCTGTACTTAGATAATTCCACAGTAGCTTAGGGAAGGTTTCTGTAGAACTGAAACAGTCAAAGCATTCCTTGATCCAAAAGAGATGCAACTGTTGAAAACAACATAATTTCTGTTAATGAAAATCCAAGAAAAATGATGCTGTAAAGTAGGGAGAGGTGGGTCTTCTCAAAAAGAAGGATGAAGATATGCACATGTGATTTTAAAGTCTCATTTATTTAATTTGTTAAAGAAATTAAGATACATTAAATAGAGTTGGTACAATACCAGTTTGCATTACTAGCAAAGTTCATAATACATTCATAATAGCTAAAACCATTGCATTTTGTAAGCATTTTCCATTGCCTTCAGCATCTCCTGGATAAGAATCTCACATCTAAAACAATGCTGAATTAGCCCTCACAACAGCCCTGTGAGGTAGAGGTCAGTGTTACCCTCTTTCTACATAAGAGGAAACTGAGAAACAAAGTTTTAGGTCAGTGTACCAGAAAAACCATGGAGATTTGAGGAGCAGAACTGCAGTCCTTCACTCCTTGTACTGTGCTCCACACCTCGTGTCATCCTTCCCTGGAGAAAGGGGAGCAGGCACAGCAGCTGCTGTTCTCCCTGCTCCCCACTTCCCTTGGCCTTGTACATCCTGATTTCTCCATCTCAGCTGATGCAAAGTGATCAACATCAGCAATTTCTACCTGAACTACACAGGCAGAACAGGCCATGTGAGGCCCAGAGCTCAAGGAGCTGGGAACTGACTGTGGGTAGTCACAGAGAACATCACAGTATTGAGTACCAGAGTCAGAATTTTGTCCCTAAGTTGCAGAACCAACACGTGGCTGTTCTAAAGCAACTTTTGCAGAGGTAAAAGGACTCAGGAGTGCTGAAGCCTTGTATGTGCAGGGAGCATCCCTGCCAGGCAGCCCTGGAGCAGGGAGGGTCTGTGCAGCAATGCTCACCCAGGGCAGACAAGATCTACCCAAGTTAGGTCCCTAAAGGAAACAAAATACCTGGTCTCTGTAGGGCAGACACTGAAGGAGGTCATATTGCAGAGCATAGCACTGAGCTGAGGTAGAATCTGAGCAACTGAGGAACACAAAACACACCTGGATCACTACAGAGGAACTCTTCAACCAAACTGACCCTGACCAGGGCACTGTGGTCCCGTGTCCTGCATGGGCTGAAAGGACAAATACCTAAATAACATTGCAGTAAACTGCTCTGCTTTTTAACACAGCATTACATTGTAAGATAGCATCTTAGAACAGTAGATTTAAAATATATAGTTAAGTGTCATACCAGGGCCTATTTGAGGCGAGTAAAGAACTTTTTTCTAGTGCTACTCACACGCTGTGTCATCAGGAAGCAAGAATACAGTGAAAGCAATCTTTAAATCAGAGCTCAGCAAATGGTAACAGATCAGTAAGGGAAATTTAAGTCCAGTTTGTCCAAAATTCTTGATTACTGTTTCCTCATGTATTAAATGAGACAAGTAGAAGTTGTGGCCATCAGCACTAGTAGATCACTACACAATTTTCCACTTTATATCAAGTTGGATTTTGATGTCATTTTAATTTTATAAAGTTTCAGATCTTGGATAACAAACCTAGTTCACTCAGCTATCCTTTATATTAAATAGTGCTGGTTAAAAAGATGCCATTTCTCCAAAGAATGAGCACTTCAATTAAAATAGAAAGCCAGAAGATTGTCCCTGTCCAAGCAGAGGGTTCATGGAAATGTCTGCCTTGTGTGTTCCATGAGTGGTCTGTAGACCAGAGTTTCTGTTTAGAGTATCTCACATGTGGAAGCTCTTGGATATCTCAGGGCCATCATCAGTTTTCTTCAGGCCTTGAAGGAAGCTCGAACAATTCTCCCCTTCAGAGGCTGAGGGGGGCGAAAGTTATTGGCCATTTGGATCCTCTGGTCTTCCTCACCAGTGAAGAGCAGCATGCGGAATTTCTCCAGCTGGAAGTTCAGGGGAAACAATTCACTGCTCAAGGGGGCAATCAACAGTAATATTTTTTTTTAAAGGACTAAAAGGAAATATTCAGTATATTTCAATCAGGAACAGGTTCAGTAATTCTAATGGAACAGGTTCAAGCAAAGCTCCTAGAGAGTATTAACAGAAATCAACAGAAGCCCTGAGGATTGAACAGGCTAAATATTCAGAGACTTTTAACTTAGCCTAATTTCAAATCAAAACAGTCTTTGCCTGCTTATCCAGCATTGAATGCTACCATAATAGAGAGTATGAGAAATTTACCTGTTTGACAGAGATTCTTATGGGTTCTTTCAGCACTATCCATGTCACGCTCTCATTAAGGGGTGGGGTTGTCAGAGAACCGAGGTATGTCCAATAATCTAGACACATGGGCAGGAGACATTTAGGGTTGAAGCCTCTAAACTGAGCTTTTGTTCCCTGGGAAAAAAAAAATAGACTTGAAATTTATCCTTTTACTTTTAAGAGCAGGTAAAATAACTTTTTTGAAAGAGAAGAAAATGTTAAACTAAGATTAAAAATAGGGGAAAGGAGAATTCTGTAAAGGTTTGGCTGCCTTATAACTGTTAGCCAAAAGTAGATGGCAAGTGTGATGCCTCATGCTGGCTTACTGGACTTTGAGATCTTGCACCATTGTCTCTACCAAAATTCACCTCTTGTCACAACAGGCCCAAAAATAATGCAGGAAATGTGTTCTGTATATAGTGTTCAGTGTGAGAATAGATAATATCACAGCAGAGTTCCTGGTTTCATTACTTTCTCATCTATTTTAGTAGGAAAATTTAAATCCTGTAGTTATTGTCTGCTATAGTAAATACTGTCTTAAAAAAAAAAATCAAACCTTCAAGTCTAAAATTAGAGGAAGGTGGATTGATAGAGGAAGATACATCAACCAAAAGACTGGTAGAAATAGAAGGGGGTGCTGCCTAAAATAGTGATTGCCTTAAGTACCACAGTCTAGAGCAACATTCTTCAGGCTGAAGGATCATCCAAAAGGGTCTCAGTCACCCAGAAAACACCTCAGGAACAAACTCTGGACCTCAGTGAGATCATCCCTGACAGAGCTCTGCAGCAAAGACAAACAGGCAGCTTTCCCTTGTGCCAGCTGAGGCTCAGTGGAGAAGGATTATTTTGCTGAGTCTAAGAGCTGAGTCTCAAGGGTCAGGGAGCTGTGGATTTTAGACTTTTTGAGAAAGGCAGAACCTCTGGATGACCAGTGAGGTCAGCATGGCCCTTGTGATGCACCTGAGATTTGGAAAATTATATGAACTTTGGAGAGGAAAAAGAAGCTACAACTCCAGTTATGTTCTAGTTATGGGAGGATCTGTGGGCGAGTGATTTTTCATTTTTGTCTCAAAGATGTACATGAGCATGATTTTTAAAGGCTATCCCAGAAGCAAATTTAAAGAGCTTAGAACTTACTTTAAATTTTACCATGTACAAAGCATCAGTGAGTCTGTTCATACTGGCATGCTCTTTTCCAATCTAAAAGAATGGAATAGACAGGTTAAATAAGAAGGACTACAACTATGCTTTAATTAGGGGTTGCTTTCTTACTCAAATCTTAACATTCCTACCAAAGTTTTCAGCAATTTGCAATGCATTAATGCTTCCAGTAAGTCATCTGTTTTCCTTAAGCACTTCTTAAATATGTGGCATAGTCCTCAAACACTTTACAGCATAATGCTTTTTATCATGTAAACATGCTATTTTTGCAATTCTTACCTCCAAGAAAACACCAACTACTGCCAAGCCATCTGGAGCTGCTGCTGCCTCTCCAAATGTTGCATATTTTCTGGCATTCCAATGTACTAAGTGGAGCTTAAAAGAAAAATAACAAATAAGAATTAAATTAGTGATCAAAGTTATCAACGTGGTTTCTCATTGATAGCACTAACAATTGTTCATAACAAAATAGTTTTGTGCCAAAGGCATTGCTGGAAACAAAGTTCAATCCTTTGGACAGGTCCATGAGTGTGGGCAGGAACCCGGCAAGTTTTCTGTAGCAGCCCACACGAGGGTGGCATGGCCAGGCTTTGGGAGTGGGAGGATACAGGGGTGGCTCCTGTGAGAAACTGCCAGAAGCTTCCCCAGCTCGTGATCACAAGGAAGGGACCAGGCTGGAGCAGATCCTGAAGGACTGACTGCACCCATGGAAAGGACCAGGCTGGAGCAGCTCCTGAAGGACTGACTGCACCCATGGAAAGGACCAGGCTGGAGCAGCTCCTGAAGGACTGACTGCACCCATGGAAAGGACCAGGCTGGAGCAGCTCCTGAGGGACTGACTGCACCCATGGAAAGGACCAGGCTGGAGCAGCTCCTGAAGGACTGACTGCACCCATGGGAAGGACCAGGCTGGAGCAGCTCCTGAGGGACTGACTGCACCCATGGGAAGGACCAGGCTGGAGCAGCTCCTGAAGGATGCAGCCCATGGGAAGGACCAGGCTGGAGCAGCTCCTGAGGGACTGACTGCACCCATGGGAAGGACCAGGCTGGAGCAGCTCCTGAGGGACTGACTGCACCCATGGGAAGGACCAGGCTGGAGCAGATCCTGAAGGACTGACTGCACCCATGGGAAGGACCAGGCTGGAGCAGCTCCTGAAGGATGCAGCCCATGGGAAGCTCTCAGGCTGCAGAAGCTCAAGGAGCTCACTGTCCCCTGTGGGAGGGACCCCACACTGGAGCACAGGAAGATGTGAGGGGCCCTTGCCCTGAGGAGGAAGGAGCAGCAGAGACAACCTGGGATGAGCTGAGCACAGCCCCCATTCCCCATCCCCCTGCACCACTCAGGGCAGAGGTGGAGAAAGCTGGGAGTAAAGTTAAACCCAGGAAGAAAGGAGGGGTGAGGAGAACCTGTTTTAAGATTTAGCTTTTATTTGCCATTATCCTACTCTGATTTGGTTGTTAATAGATTTTTTGTTTTGCTGTGTCAGTAACTGGTGAGGGAGCTTTCCCTGCCCTTATCTGGACTCACAAGCCTTTCCTTATCTCCTTATCTCTCCTCTCTCCCCATCCAGCTGAGGAGGGCAGGGATGGCTGATCTACCTATGGTGAGCAAGTAATCAGAATCCTAATCCTGCCCCCACTGCAGACAAAGTCAGGTGACAACATTATTTGCATGAAATAATCCCATCTGTGAAAACACATCCTTACCTCAGAGGGAAAAGGTTTTCCATCAATGGTGTGCTCTGATCCCTGGCTGTGAGTGGTGCCCCAGTGGAAGTGGAACTGCTTTAGCCGGAATGGATTCTGAAAGGGCCCTCCACTGATTGCTGGGCAGAAGAACAAAAAAAGAAATAAAAAACAGGAGAAGAAAGTTTAAGCATTCTGGCTTTTTAGCTTCCCGCTAGTAAAACTAACCACTGTTGGCACAATAGTGGAAAAAAGCTGCCAGCATGCAAAATATGCATCATCCAGGCATTTAAGAGGGGTGGATTTACTAATGGGGAGCATCAAAACTCATTTGAAAAAAATGGAAATTAAAACCACTGTGTGGCTACCTGTACAGAATTTGTAGCTTTCTTGAAAGAGCATATTTGACACATGAAGATGTGGTAGCCACCACTATGGTTATACCTTTCCTGGTAAACACAATAAATGCAAGTGGAACAGGTGGAGCAGTGCTGGGAGAGGGACCTGGGGGTGCTGTGGGTGAGAGCTGGTCCTGCCCCAGCCCTGAACCCCCCTGCCCTGGGCTGAGCCTGGTGTGGGCAGCAGGGAGGGGATTCTGCCCCTCTGCCCCTCAGGTGAGACCCCACCTGCAGAGCTGCCCCAGCCCTGGGCCCAGCACAGCCAGGACCTGGAGCTGCTGCAGAGAGCCCAGAGGAGGCACCAGGATGAGCAGAGGGATGGAGCAGCTCTGCTGGGAGGAAAGGCTGGCACAGCTGGCATTGCTCACCTGGAGACAAGGCAGCTCCAAGGAAACCTTACACCCTGAACATCAGCTAGACAATTCAGATAAGTATTTCCTTCTTACAGCATCTTTACTTTCAGTGGAGGTTATCTATATTCCATTTCCTTTAAATACCTGATCCCATAAAAGAGGAAATATAATAGCTGGTACTTCACATGACACCACTCAACCTCAAATCACCTTCTAAAGGTAAGGAAATGCCACAGAGACACTTCATACATCATTTAGAAATAACACCTAAGCACGGACAAATGTTTAAGATGCCACCTATAGAAGATATTTTATCACAGCATCAGTAATCCCTGTAATTTTATATGCCACCAAATCTCACTTTGCCCAACAGACCTCAAGACCTGAGCAGAGTCTCACATTAAGAAAATTAAAATTACATTTAATATCTGTAAAGCTTGCATCCTCAGTGCAGTTCATAACATTTTATTTAAAGAGTGGAAAATGGGACTTTCATGGTGCTACCACATGTGCATGGCCAGCTGGCCTTTAAGCAGGAAACTGGCCTTGCCAAAGCAAAGGTTTCAATATTAATTAAAGATATAAATACTCCTAGTACATTTTTCTAAAGTTAGCAAAAGAATGCATCACCTGTCCCTAATATTTTAAGAAATTTAGCTATTATGGATTACTGTCAAAATTCTGTTGTGTCATTTATGCAGAGCTTTGAGTCACTAGATCTATTTCAACACAACTAAAAGCAGTTTAAACCATGTTTCCCACTCCTAGCAGTCATCTTCCTTGAAAAAGTGTTATTGAAACAGGACATGCTTAGTGTAGAAAGGGTCTCATTCCTGGCAGGTGCTCTGGGTCTGTGTCACTAAGTGCAGAGTAATACATGCTCTTAACTTCTAAGGCTGAATAAAGTTCACTGTTACACAGATACAGTTCAGCTGAAAATTGCATTAAAGCAGTTACCAAGCTAAGATAATACTTCCAGAAAGGTTTTACAAATTCTATTTATAAGGTGTTATTCTGAACAGATCTGTACAGTAAAAGTGGAAAATGCTCACCCAGTTTGCAAATTCAGTAAAGATAAGATGCTTAAAAACTTGACCACCCCATTGGGCAGGTTCTTAAATTCATTCCAGAAGAGAAATTTTAAAATAAGATGTCTGGAATATTAACCTTAGCACTTATTTAGAAGGGCAGACAAGCCACTTCACAGAAAAAGGAATTTGTTTTCAAAATCAAGGTATCCTATTTAGCTTGCACAATCAGCACACCCAAAAGGAATATGAAATCAGCTGATAGGCTTACAAATTGTTCCAGTTCTTTTTGGTTTGTTTTTTAATGCACTCTTCCCATTTATCAGCTGCTTTATTATCTCCATTTGAATGCTCTTCCCCTACCCCCAGATGTAAAAGCACAGTCTACCATGGAAACAGACCTAACAGAAGAAATCAATCACTTAAAGAATTTACATTCTCTGCCAAGGGCTGAGACAAGAATAATGTACAACTGCAGACAGTCCAACATCCAAAGTTGGCTGCTACCAACTCAGAACCCAGAATGAGCTGAAGAGTTTCTAATTTCTGAAGAAACCAAAGTGCTACAAGTCAGGGAGGAGAAAAGAAAATGCAAGGTAACAGTAACTTGTCCAGGTACAAATCGGTGCAGTGATTATGATTATGATGACTGTGCTGCTCTGCTTGTCCTCTTCCCTTCCCTGTGGGTGGGAGCTGGGCACTGAGCCAGAGCTGGCACATGAGTTGGCATCTTTGATTGGGGTGATCACAAACCAGGGCACTGAGGAGCTTACATCCCTGCTCTGGGTGCTGGATGTGGTCTGGCAGTGCTGGAGAGATGCCCAGCAAACGTCAGTGCTCATCTAAAAGAAAAGGACTGCAATCAAACTTCTCATTTTCATGACACAAGAGCTTTTCCTAATGAAGAAACACTTATTGATCTGTGATATTGCATTGCTAGAGAGGCTCCAAGACAAGACAGAATATAAATGGCTCCAGTCACATGCCTTGTTCTAAGCTGAAATTATACATCATAGAAGTTACTCTGTACAGAATGTGCTTCCCCCACGAAGCCCCAAGCTGGATAACTCAGTTCTGAGTGATCTGGCTGTGCCAGTCTCACCTGTCCTGTCGTCAGTGTCCTCAAACTCCACCATGACGGAGTGGCCGGTGTTGGCGATGCTGAGGGAGGCGCAGGACTCGTAGGAGATGACGAGGGGCTGCAGGCTGGGGTCGTACACGGCCCGTGCGGAGTCGATGTCGATGGGGGACTGGCGGTTCCCCTGGGCAATGGGGTAAGCTTTGTGCCACTCAGATGGGCCTTCAGCAGCAAGCAAAGGAAAGCAGCATTATTTCCTTCCCACCATACACAGAATGGTCATTATGGGTTTGCAGGAGGCTTGAAATAAAGCTTGCTCAGCAAGAGTGACTCCAATGTTTGGAATGTGAGAAATTAATTTAAATTCTAGGCTGGTGTGGTTTTATTAGCACAAGCAGGCTGCAACAAGATGGGGATTCAAATATCGTGTCCAGAACACACTGAGGAGATCATGGCATGACTGCTGTGTCCCCAGTCACTTGTGCCACTCTCTCTGCAGAGGCTGCAGTTACCTTGATAAGGTGTTCCAAGGTAGGTATAGGTGTAAACATTTGCATGCACAAACACACTCCCCAAAGAAAAGCATTTAATTCTCCCTGGGAAAGAGAGTGTAAAAGCTCCAGCAATTCAAATTAGATGCAGATGACTCAATCTCTTAGCTACTGACTATGCAGTTATTTTTAAAATAATTTTATGACTGCAGTAAATCTTTGAGACAGCTCCATTCTTCACTCATGCCCCTTATGGTATCTCTCTAACCTGAGTGAAGGATACAGGATGATAATTAACATTTTGGGACTTCCTGACCTCAATAGAGAGGGGAAAAGGCCCAATTTAATAGCAGAACTCTGCTGCCAGAGCTGGAAGATTCTTAAGCCATTTAAGATGACAAAAGCTTATCCATATCTAAGAATCCCTGTTTCTTATGGCTCATTTTCTACTTTGCTATGGTAGTGAAAGCAGCAATTAAATTCCTCTGCCGCTTCTATGCATGAAGCATAACAGTAACAATTGTACTTCAGGATTCTCAAGAAGCACATTTTTCATTGCAGCATTCTCACTTTCCCAAGGGGAAGCTTTTTTTTAAAATCAAGCACAGGTATTTAGCGTCCTTGAGTTTACATAACACAACAGTGATCTATTACACTGTTACTTGGCTTTGACACTTTCTGCTAAGCTTATAAAATTATCTTTTCTCATCCTGCATAGAAAGCAGATCTAGGAATTAAATGCTCTTACACAAGCTAAGACAATATCATTTGGTTCTCACAAGCTTCCCAAGAGTACCCACGGTGCTATTACTCCTAGCTACAAGCACAAATACATAATGTTACTTACTAGCACTAACCAGCTTCACTTAGTATTCAACCGTGCTTTCAGACTCACAGAAACGAAAGGCATTGCTGTTAAGAAAGAGACTGGCCCCTGAAGGTTATACAAAAGACTCTTGTTGGACACTCAGCAGCTAAAATAACTGCTGCAAGGAGAGAGACTCCAGCAAGTTATGCAATTGTCTCATTGGCCAGCATCAGGCTCTCCTCCACCCTGTCTGTAAAGGATCCAGGCACTACACGACGCTACCGTGGCAATCCTTCAGGAGCTCCACATCCCCCCTGCGCTGTGACACGCAGCCGTGGAGGTGGGAAGCAAAGGAGGAGGACTAAATTAAAAACTGTCAAATCAGAAAGCATAACTTGTTCTGTAAGAGATCTGATACTGGTCTGTACAATTTATTGATGTACTAGACATACATAACATATAGCTTATTTTATTCACTTTTAGGAAAGCCTAGATATCACATTTCAGCAACTGCACAGAACCAGGAGATCTATTACTGCTCTACTAAATCTTCTTTACCTAACAGAATTGCTTTTGGAGAAGACACAGGTAATCTTTTTTATAACAGCATTTTGGAAAGGGACCCATCTGTAATATCTGCAGTCTGAAAAAACCCCAAATCATTCAAACTGTTTCCCTCAGTTTAGGAATGTTGATTGCAACACTGAAAGGCAGCAGATGTAAACTTGCACATCTTTTGGTGCCACTTTCTGGGTGCTATTGATTATCAATAAAGTAATTAATTACCTGCTGTATATACTTGATTCTTGCAGACATCAAAATGCAGGCAGCTCTGCAGGGCTCAGGCAACAGCTCTAGAAAGAAAACGAGTGGGGGAAGACAGAGAGATGCAGCACGGAAATGCCATAACCTACCGTCAGCCTGCCCATATCCCCAACTGTGGTGGCCAGTCATTTTGGGAGCTGCCCCTGCTTGGCTCCAGCTCCCTGAGCAGGGCACTGCTGCCTACCTGCCTTTATAGCGGCTCCCCGTGGGATAGGGTCAGCCCCTTAAAGATACAGAGCAGCCAAAGCAATTCCTGCAGGACAGGGACAGTGCCCGTGTTCTCCTGCTCCAGCCTTGCTGCTCCTGCTCTGCTCCTGCTCCTGCTCTGCTCCTGCTCCCCCTATTTGCTAAGGCAGCACAGGTGAAGGAAAATGTAAAATTCAGATAAATGAAGTCTCAGGACTTAGAGAGAAAACCAAACTGTGGATCAAATTTAGAAAAAACATCCGTGTTTTCTCATTCTCGGCCCCAAGGAAGAAAAAGCCATAAGGTGCTCTGAGCATCAGGACAGTCGTGTGCAGGTGGGACCAGCCCTTCTCACATGTCTGTTCTTCAGGGGAAACATCACTGCCTCTCTTCTGAAACCCTGCTGCCAGCTGCAAAAAGGGAATGGTGTTTTCACCAGATCTGTAATTAATCACAATTGGTGCTTAGATGAGATGGAGAACATCCTCACCTTGGAAAAAAACTTCTTGTGCTGCATTTAAACAAGGTACAAATCAAACAAAGTAAGGAGGAATTGACAATCTGATTTTAATTTTGTAACTTTAAAGAAACATTGTAAATGGACAAAATTAAAAGCGTGGTTATATTAGGGACAGAACATAGCAGACTCCAGAGAAAGGAGTTGATCTGGGAAGCCTCAGTTACCTGGAATGATCCAGCAGTTGCCTGCACCCTGCTAAACTCATGGAGAAGCTACAATGAGACACCCAATCTGCAGCTGTAAAATGTCTTAAGACATCTCTGGGGCAAGGAAAAAGGCTCCTTCATTGTAATTTTGTTAGCTCTGAGGAAATGCTCTCTGTCAAGGCTACATTTTACAAACACATTGATTTTCACAAAGACAGTAGCACACAAAAATAGGAATTCTTCTATTATGCAATCAAGAATATGGAAGAATAAATCAATAAGAGCATTTCATGCAACTTTTATGTTGTGGTACTGCCTTTAAGTATTAATTATTTTTTTTTTCAGGAGGTTTCCATGATAGTCAGCTATAAAACCTTTAAGAGTTGCTGATGCCAGCTAAATCACTCACAGAGGGATGTAAATTGCTGCAAAGGTCTCCACAGGAGAGTTCTACAACGACTTACTCAGGTCAGCTCCTCAGTTTGTTCCTGTCAAGCTGCTGTGACCCGCTCAGGTCCCTGGCACAGACACTGGGTACAGCTGTGTCCCAACAGTCTGGGCACACAGGCCCTTGTGGGCACCCAACCCTGGAATTAGAACCTTAAAATACTCAGATGCAGAGTCAGGAAAGCAGTTCTAGGGAAAAGTACAAAAAATACCAACACAGCAGTGAAAAGAAATGGAAGAGGGATTTTGTGTGTTAAAAGAGCAGACCTAAGGCTGGGGAGGCCCACATGCAAGGCAGAGAATGCCGAGCAACTGCTTTCAAGAGAAACATCATCACTGGGCTCAGGTGAGCCCACAGGGCACTGCAGTGCCCAACCTGCACTGGGCACCATCGACCCCTTCAGCTTTTATCTTCTCACTCCAACCCACACAGGTCCCTGCACATCTGCACTACAAACACGTGGCACAGGAAGAGCTCTGAGACAAGTGAAAATATCCCGAAGACATGGCAGGAAACAGACTCCACAAAATGGAGGTTTAAATGGATGGATTTAGAAAAGTGGAAAGGGGCAATGATAATACCTGAGGGGAAAGGAAAGAAAGCCTGAATAAAACTTTAGCTTGTAAAATGTATTATTATTGATAGTCAGTGTGTAAGTGACAACTTTAGGTGCTTCCAACCCAGCCAGCCTTCTTTCTTTATGAGGAAAATATTAAATTTTCCTTTAATATAAGGTAACAGTGTTGCTTATACAAATATCATGTTATTCTGTAACCCTGATACCTCTGGATATTGGCTGACTCTAGTAATGGGTTTTACTGATTCTGTCCTCAAATTATCATTTATCACTTCAAAAGCTGCAGTCACCATGTAATTCTGTTCTGTTTTACTGGTTTGAATCCAGGACAATTACATCACACTCGTGAACTTATGGAGGTGAGAACAACAGAGTGCTTGGTGCTCAAGGTGTGGATTTCTCCAATGCTGAGCTAAAAGTGACATGATTTCCACAAATTTCTCCTGGGCTCTTCACGCCATGTCAGAAGTGTCTGCTTCACAGTGAGTGATGGGAAGACATAATTCCATTCACTACAGTGAGATGTTTCAGGCCACCTTAAAGCAGAAATCTGTCTTCCCCAGCCTTCTCACTCAGCGTTTTATTCCCCTGTGCCAGCAGTGATGAGAACAGAGCAGCAGCCCAGGACAAATACAGGGGGTCTTCTGAACCCGTCACCAGGTTGTGATACAGAACTAACAATGAATGCTGCAGGTTCCCCTCCTTTATATATAGAATTAATTTTCTTTATTATTTAATTGGAGCTCCCTTTATTAAAATTGCTATATAATTGCTAATATATATAAGGACTGTATATTATGGTTAGAAAACTTCAAGATTGGAATGCTGACTTGAAGTTGGACATATTTAAGTTTTGCAGTTTTGAGGAAATTGGGGATTTTAATCTCTAAGGTAAAATGCCTCTATAATACTACAGGTCTGATTGTTGGGAGGTTGTTGCACATGGAGGTGAGGATAATGCTTCTGATAAATATTACTGCATCACTGTGGAGGGGCAGAGCTGCATTTCAAGGTATGTAAGATGAAGTAAGAGTTATTTGGTTCCAAGGTGAATGGCTCAATGGCACTCTAAGTGTATTAAGTAACTTGGCAATAACATCTGCTGACATCATTAATAATGGTGACACATTTGAGCAAGGTGTTCTGTGCCTTCTTTAATGCACCCCAGCGTGTCTGGGGTGTCACTGCATGCCAGCAAAACCAGGTTAGAAATCCCACCAGTCTGGGTGCAGGCTGCACGCTCCGAGCCGCTCACGTACCACGGGTAGGAGCAGATGAAATGTTAAATAAAACATTCATCACTCCAGAGCCTGCCTGTGCCTCGGGTATCTGTTTATCCAGGCAGCTCCTCTCTCCTCTTACATTGCCACCACAGATGCTGGCAGCTCCCACAGGGGGTTACCCTGAGCTGGCATCTGTTCTTTACATGTGTGCTAAAGGCATTTCAAAGGAACCCAGGAGCTGCACAAAAATACTCCACACAGTAAATATAAGCAGAACAGTGTACTGCCAACACTGAACACTAAAAAGCACAATCATTCCAGATACTTTTTGTATTTTTTACTATTTTATTTTAAAACAGACTGCCTACAGTTCTTGGTTGACCACAGAAATTTCAACTTTTAAATTCTCAAGGTCTTCCCTGCCAACACAAAAATGTGATGGTTTTTGTACATACACTGACATATTGAGATTATATACATATGTATATACATTGACACATTGAGGTCATATGTATATTGATATATTGAGATTCTCATGCAGCCAGTGGAACTTCAGGAGCTGAAAGTGGTCAACCTTCTCCCCCAGCTAGAGAGATTTCTGAGAGTCATGAGATTTCTAAGGCAAAAACTCAACTGGGAATCTCCTCCTGGAATTGAGGAAAACAAAAAAATTGTTCCAAAGTGAAGGGATTAAGGAGAAAAGGACAAAAAGTACATGCATATAGTTAACAGACAACTATGCAAGAGAAAAAGCTTGTATCAAACACGGGCCAAGATAGAAGGGATAGAAGGAATTTAGTAGGAACACTTGGGAAAGTGGGGCAGAAAAAGGGGAATGAGGCACCTGGTTCTCTAGGACTTTCCCAGCCTTTATACACCATTTTTTTATTACTTATTTTTGACTTTTAAAGCTATACACACTTGGTTGCCTTATACTATGGGAACTGCATTCTGGAACTAAGCCTGAAATATTCATTCTTGAAATTTATGGTTTGTCCCGATTAAGCAGTGTAGTAGAGAGCAAGAACAGGAGACTTCTTTTGATTTTGGGAAACAGAATTTTCCTGAAATCCAGCAATGGTCACTGAAATGACAGCAAAAGGAAGTATTTACTGTGGCACAGCAAACACAAAGCCTGAAAAATGAACTTGGCTGGAGATGCTGTGTATGGAAAACAAAAGAGGAAGCCCTGTTTTGTAGTACATCACCTGCAAGATGTAAACCACTCCATGTAATAATGCACTCCTGTGTACATCATTCCAGCAAAGTTACTGAAGAGAAGCAGATTAAAAGGATAATGGACTTTTTATATGGACTAACAAATCAGTGTGAACAATGCAGGTATTTCAGGACCTCTCTTTTGTTGTTGAAACTTAGTGCCAGAAATGTTGGTTTAAATCTTTTAAGGTGTTGCAATATTCTCCTTTTTTGTACACTGTCAAAGTCCAACCAATGCTGATCCTATATGGGAAGATCTTCATAACAGAAACACACAGGCACAACAGATTTCATATGTTCTTGTCTCCATACTAAGCAGGAATAGCTGCAATAATGTGCAACATCTCTGCAAAATATATCCTGCCAGATTTTCCTGACTGCAGTACCTTCAGGGCTTCTGCCTCAGTCTGCCTGAAAATGCCTCAAAAGTCCGTACAGAAAGTGCATCGAGAGATGCAGAGAAATGCCCATTTTGATCATAAATTCTGGTAATGGCACTGTTGTCCAGATAAGTTGGATCCATTACTGTGCAACAGCCAGTAAATACACATTTGAGAGAGACATTGATTGTCTATTTCAGAGTTGCCAAGCCTCGTGCTCGGTGGTGTTCCACAAATCAAGCAGCCCAACTTGTCCCAACTATCTATACTTTCCCCTATTTATATATTTTAGCAAACAAAGACATGAGTGTCCATTGGCTACAGGTTACATAGTTCTCTTATTACAGGTTACATAGTTCTGTTATTTATTAGTATTCTCTCTTCTATTGGTTGATGATGTCTCGCCTCTCCTGCTGATCACTGCCACGCTCTCTCTTTCTCCGCCTTTGTCTCGCTGCTTTCCTGCGGGCCGCTCCGAGAGTTGGTGCTCCTGACCTGCCCCTGCCGCAATTCCCCTTTACCCGCTCGGAGCTGATTCCACACAGTTCCTGAGCGGCCTTGGTTTGTTCCTTGTCCTCGTGGCCGCTGAATGCTGCATTCCTCGTGTATCGGTGGAAATCCTTCTCCTGATCTCTGTTAACTTCCCACGGGGCTGAGATCATCGGAACATGTCCAGCCCCAAACCTTAACAAGGCAATGCTGCTGACCAGGAATTTCTGTTTCTAACAGCTGCACATCACTTAGAGCTTGTTGGCCGCTCTGTTTCACAGATTAAATCTCCCTCCTTGTTGATAAGGTTTGCAAGTTACAGAGATCAGTCAGCAAAGTACATTTTCTTAACAAAATTTTACATACTCCACATTTTATGAGGAGTAATGCCGAGGCATAGGTAGGATATGATTAAACTCTCCATGAGCTCTTTTGAGTGGAATCCTGCTAGCAGTGGGGTTCCCATGAGGGCTGGATTGCCAGTGGTTAGGCATGGAGTGGTTGTTGGAAGTATTTTTTGTAGGCCTCCTATTTTTCCTGTTCTCTGTTCAGGCTATGGATAACGGACTCTGAGCAGAGGAGTAGCATTGCTTTAAAGAATGGGTGGGTTGAGATGAGGAGGAAAGCTGCTGGGGGCAGGTTTACTCCTATTGTGACTATTATTAGGGCGAAATTATTTGATGTGGAAAAGCCGTGTTTAATACAGTTCTCTCTGAGGCCTCACGTGCCGGCAAACGGTGCTGAGGGGTCCCCAGGAGCGGCACAGCGAAGGGCGAGGGCGGCGTTGGTGCACACGGGGTGGGTGCGAGTGAGAGGGGAAGTTACGAGTGCTACCGACCTTGCCGGCTTCGAGCCTCCAGCAGTGCAGTGCAGTGCTGCTGTCAGCCAGGGCTGAGAGAGGCAGAGACGCGGCCGGCACCACCACCCAGCCCGAGCTCGGCACCGCAGCCGGGGCCGCTCCTCAGGGCAGGGCGGGGCAGGGCAGGACCCGCCCCGCGCGTGCGCAGCGGCAGCAGCGGCCATGGCGCGGCCGGGCCGAGCCGGCCTCAAGGAGCAGCGCTACGACCGCCAGCTCAGGTACCGCGGGCGGGCACGGACCGGCATCGCCCGGCGCGGACAGGCTCCGACCCAGCGCGGAGCGGGGCCGCGCCTCCGGCGGCCCGCGGCGGGCACGGGCCCGCTCGGCGCCGCGCCGGGAACAGGCCCCCGGGGCCGCGGGCAGCAGGAGCTGTGTCCGACCGCCGGGGCCGTGAGGGCTCCACCGGCACACGAACAGTAGATATGCAATAAATTAACAGGATATATTTAGGGGCATATATATACACACATATATATGCATACATAATCTCAAGTGTATACACAAAGGGGGATAGCGATACATAAAATATATATATACACGTAGGTACTTATGTACGTTTTTATATAAGATATATAGATTATTTGTACTATGTTTGTTGTATAAGTACATAATATATAAATATATAAATATGTATATTCTAAATATTGATGTTATGTATATCTCTCTGTGTATATATGAGTGTATAAAGGGGGTGTGCTGAAAAGGCAGAGCCAGGCTCTGCTCCGGGCCCAGCCATGGCCCCAGAGCCACGGGCAGGGCCTGAGCCCAGGAGCTGCCCCTGCCCAGAGGCCAGAGCTCCTGCCCTGGGCAGTGCCAGCCCTGAGCAGGTGGTGCACAGAGGCTGTGCAGGCTCCTGCCTGGGGGTACTGCAGAGCCACACGGACACACTGCTGTGCCCTGGGCTCTGGGATGGCCCTGCTGGAGCAGGGAGGTGCCACCAGAGCAGCTCCCGTGGGCCTCTCCAGGCTGATCCATTCTTGGGTTCTGTGAAAGGGCAAAAAAGGTCCGAGTTACCAGGTTACCCGGAGTTAGGGCTGTCTGTCTGCAGTGCAGCTGTTAAGTTTCCACAAGGAGCCGCTGGAGAGGGTCCTGTGGAAGGCACAGAGAGGATCTGGGGTCTGGAGCACCTCTGGTGAGGAGAGTCTGCTGGGAGCTGGACCTATTTGGCCCAGAGAAGAGAAAACTGAGAGGGGATCTCATCAATGCAGAGAAATATCTCAAAAGTGGGTGTAAGAGGGTGGGGCAAGACTCTTGAGTGATGCCCAGCAGCAGGACAAAGAGCAATGGCCATAAGCTAAAACACAAAAAAATTCACCCCAACATGAGGAAGAATTTGTTTTCCTGGAGGGGGCAAAGCCCTGGAGCTGATGCCCAGGGAGGCTGTGGAATCTCCGTCTCTGGGACATTCCAAACCTATCTGGACATGTTCCTGTGTCACCTGCTCTAGGTGACCCTGCCTGGGCAGGGCTTGGACTGGGTGACCTCCAGAGCTCCCTTCCAACCCTAAAAATTCTGTGAGTTACTACCCCAGTGAAATCATCAGGACGTGTGACCCAGGACTGTCCCAGCCAGAACTCAGCCTCAGTGCTGTTTTCTGGGGGTCTGAAGTACCAGACTCAGCAAGACTGATTTCTGTCTCCTGTGTGTTTTTTCAGTGTCTTGTACGAGAAATTTTAAAAAATACATATAAAATTCTATTACTTACTATAAAAGTTAGGAAAAACAGAATGTTCAGCATTAGGACAAAATTTGGGCAAGGACTGCTTTAACCCATGCTGGGTTTTGAACAGTTAAAGTGTGTTTGAAGAGAAAGAGGTGTGTGCATGCATATGGTGTAAAGTTGGAGGAAATGAGATGTCAGAGAAACTGCTCTTTGGAAAGTCTCAGTTTTCACAGTAAGTTTCTTTAAGGATGTTTATTTTGGTTAGTGCTGTTTAGGTCCTCAGCAGTGACTGGACAGTAGCATGCCAGCCCTCCATTTGTCCTGTTGTTGTTGTTGTTGTTGGTATTTGTTTTAATTGGCTGTGCAATCTGAAGTTAAATAGCTTCATTGCCTTTTGGTTTCCCTCCCAATTCAGACTGTGGGGTGACCATGGCCAAGAAGCGTTGGAATCTGCCCATGTTTGTGTGATAAATGCAACAGCAACAGGAACTGAAATACTCAAGAACTTGGTGCTGCCAGGTCAGTAGATATTTCTTCTGTCTCTTTTTTGTGATCTGTCTGATAGCTTAATGATGCCAAGTTATTCATAGGAGCTTTTTTCCCCCCAAAGGTATTGGTTCGTTTACAATTGTCGATGGGAATCAAGTCTCTGGAGAAGATGTTGGAAATAAGTAGGTTTTTTTATTGATTTCAGTTACAAATTGACAAGTGACAGAGTTTCATAGGTAGTTCCATCTCTATATTTGCTAAGAAGCCCTTTAAGATTCTTTTAAAAGCCACTCTGTGTTTCTCCAGGTCTTCTCAGTGGGTTTGGAGGTTGGTGACAAACAGCATGCACAATCATTTTGATATTAGTTGCTAAATTATTTTACTTGCTGGGTTTGGACCTTACAGGTCTGTTTGCTTCACGCATCAAGTTTATAAGGACAATGCTCTACTCAATATAAAAATATTGAAAGTTAATTTGTTTGATGTAGTCTTGGGCTATGACAGTGCTAGTGTTTCAGTGTGGTTCAAATATTTTCCCTAATTCTGGTGATGCAGATGACTTAATTTTCACTAGACATTGTGCAACTGTGACTGCTAGGCATTTATTAGCTTTCATAGCTTTGAAAGGCTCTGTGCAGCAGGGGAAAAGGTAAGAAAATGTTTGCAAATCCTGTAAAAATTATTTGAATACTGATTCTTGATCAAGTTCTGTTATGGTGTGCATAGATACCTACAGGGGTTATGTGAGGGGGAAGGATATTCCATTATATGAGGAAATCTGAGTCTTTGATTAGCCCGGTGAGAAAGACCCTGCAGCATGAGCCTGTCTTCTAGAGAAGTTGGCATGTTCTGTATTTCACATTTATAGCTTGGGAATTGAAAAGCTTTCTTAAGAAACTGTTTCTGAGGAGAATACAACAGTGGTGAGAAAAAGCAGATTTAAAGGGGAAAGTAGTTTGTTGTGCATGAGAGCAGCATATTCAGCAGAACAAACTGTAACTTCAATGTTGTTTTTTCTTCAGAAGAAAAATTCACATGTAATTTTCTCTTGCCTCTTTTCCAGTTTCTTTCTACAAAAAAGCCATATTGGTCAGGTAAGGAGTTAATAAATGTCAGTTTACGTCTATTGAAAGCATGGAGGTGTTGAGTACTTAAACATGATCTTATGAATAATGCTAAAATCATATGTGTTTAGGTTAAAGTCTGTTTATTCTTTAACAGAATTCCCCGTGTTTATTTTTAGTTGCTCATGAGTGAGAAGATAAACTCAATTGTGGCAAGATTGAATAGAAAAAAATGAAGAGCTTATGATTAAAATCTATGGAAGGATGAGGTATAAGACCATTGTGGTTGAAGGAGTAAAGCTAAGAGTAGAGAGGGAAATGGGGAAAAAATATCACAAAAACAGAGAGTACAAGAGGCATGGATAACTCCTGGAAATTCTGTAATGAATCTGGAAATTAGGAAATAGCTGTCTCACAATTTGTCTTTTTAAAATGATATTACAGAAAATGCTCTCAAACAAAGTGTTTGCTATTATGGGATGCATTTTTGCTTCAGATGAGCAAGGCTTGAAGTAAGGAGCCTTAGCTTGTAAATGAGCTTTGTTGTGGGGTGTTTTCTGGGGTTGTTTTGTTGGTATTGCTTGGTTTGGCATTGTTAGCATGTGGCATTTTGTAGTACTCATACACTGTGTAAACTACATTTCATTCTGATTGCTCTAAACAGAGTCGTGCCCAGAGTGCCATGGAGCTCTTGCAGGAATTGAATAGTGATGTTTCTGGAAACTTTGTTGAAGAGGTTTGTCTTCCTAAATTAGTACTATGTGTGTATTATACAGTGTGATAAAAATGTGAAATAACAGCTCTGTGCTGCTTTGTGATGTTGCAGTTTAAATAGATTCAGGATAAAACAGCATTGGAGAAAGATAAATCATTTGTATGTATTTCAAATGAAAAATCACTTCATGTATTTCAAACACTATTTTGTAACTTCATCTTCATTTTATAACTTTCACTTAACACATCACATTCAGCAGACTTGCTCTGTACTCAGAAATTTTCAGTGTTCCCTGACATATATTTCCCCCCTATTTAGAGTCCAGAAAAGCTTTTAGACAACGACCCTTCCTTTTTTAATCGGTTTAACTTAGTGGTTGCAACACAACTGCCAGAAAGGTAAGAATTACCTAAGATTGAATTACCTGTTTTCATTCAGTTGTAAAAGCAGGTTTATATATATATATATATATATATATGTGTGTGTGTGTTTGTGTGTGTGTGTGTGTGTGCGCATTTATGCACAGGTACTTCCTTGCAGAAAAACTTAACAGACAGAACTCTCTGTCATTGTGAAGGAAAATTACAGCCAGTGATGTAGGACTCTGCAACACATGGATCTAATCCTTTATTTCTATCTCACAACTCATTGAAGCTTTTTATTTGATACTTGGAGCATTTGGGAGGGTGGGATGAGACGTTAGTAAGATAATGGATGAATATTTTTCCAACTCACTGTAAATTCCTGTATGAAATTGATCACCTTACGTGTTTAGGATCATGATGATAAAGTTTTCTGAGAGGACTCTTTCACAGAGTAACTGGTGCAGGAGTTAACTCTACAGTCAGATGTTGTCTCCTGTAGATCTGAAAACAGCATGGTTTTCCTTACAGTACATTGTTGCGCCTGGCTGAAGTTCTCTGGAATTCCAACATTCCTCTGCTGGTCTGCAGGACCTATGGACTGGTTGGTTACATGAGAGTTGTGATTAAAGAACATACAGGTTAGAGGGTTTGCTGAGGTAAAGACTTCTCTGGAAGGTTTAAAGCTTCACTAACTTATGTCAGTTTGGGGTTTTTTGTTTGTCTTTTTTCATCTTGTGATACATTTAGTATTTGTTAAGTCCTAGGTAGTTTGCATTCTTTTAGGAATGCATGGGGATTATGGACTGCAACAAATAGTAAAATTGGAGATTTTCCTGACATTATGGGTGACTTACACAGAACACTTACTTTGAGAATCAAGCAGTGAAAGTAGCAGGTGATCCTGTATTTGTGTAGCTCTGTTTTGAAGGCCAGACATAATGCTGAGAAATGAGTTGTGTTGTTTTTTCACAGTTGTTGAATCTCACCCTGACAATATGTTAGAAGATTTGAGACTGGACAAACCCTTTCCAGAACTGACAGAACACGTTCAGGATTACGACTTGGAGCATATGGACAAAAAGGTTGGTGTGTGGTGTGCACTGTGCTGCCCAGGACAGATGCAGACATACAGTGCAGGGATCCTGTGAAAATGGCTCCTGGCAGATGACTCTGGTGCCAAGTCTCATCTGAACAGAACCAACTCTAGAATCAGTCACGAGGAACTATTTTTGCCTCTGCTCCAAATGTTCCAGTCTATTTAAATCTTAAGCAGGTGGGGGTCTTAGGAATCAAGGAGTATTCTTGGACAACTTGATCTTTTGTTAGATTGAATACCCCCTCACACCCTCTTGTGGAATTTGTTTTTTAATTTTTATGGTTAACCTACTGTTGCAGAGCTCTGCACCGTGGGTGGTTGTGCATAGCATGAGTTTCACTCCAGAAAAATATTGGAGAACTTGGCTCACCCTTTCTTAAATAAAGTAATAATAATTTGATAATTTCTTTTATAGTACTTAAAGAACATTTTGGCTGAATCAAAATCTGGAACATGTCGTGTGTCTTTAGAGTAGTGGAAAGGATATTTGGAGATTACATTAAAAATAGGTTTTTAATTTGTTTCCTATTTTTTATCTTTTCTCATTCTGACAAAGATTTCTCCACTGTTCAATTACAGGACCACAGCCACACCCCGTGGATTGTGATTGTAGCCAAGTATCTCACAAAATGGTTCAACGAGGTATGTTGCAAAACTGTATTAGTACTATTATTGTTCTGTCTTTTCTGAAGCAGTTAATTATTTCTGCAGTGTGTAACATAAAAAAAAGGTGGAGTCATAAAAAAAAATTACTAACTGAAATACAAGTGAATGTGTGAGCAGTAGCAGACTCCTGGAGTTCAGCAGTCTGAACACAGTAAGCTTAGTAGTAGGCATTTTAAAGACAAAAATCTCTTTATGTTTTTTAAATTTAGAAAAGTGAACAGTGGCCTAAGAGTTACAAAGAGAAAGAAGCCTTCAAAGACCTGATTCGGCAAGGTAATCCATGTCCCAGGGGTCCCTGATTCCTGCTGGCAGAAATAGATACAAGGTGGCACCTGAAAAGTAATCCTTAGTTCTCTCAAGTTTAATTTATGAAAGATATGCTGGTATATACTGATTCTTCTGCTAAATGATTGCTTTGTACAGGTGGATCTTAAGATGCCAGACTTGCTTATAAATGTTTGTTGTCAATGTTTGATCCTGTCTAAGATCCAGAGTATGATTTGGGTGGGAGCAAAGGCCTTAAGATAAAATTCTGTTAAAAATGTGATAAAGAGGAGAGCAAATGGCTTTTGACACTGGAATTGTTATTCTGCAAGTATTTGGTGTGTCCACTGACCCATCAGACACTTGGTAATCATTCACCTCTGCATGGCCAGGTTCTGTAGCACTGACTGCACTGTAACCAGTGTGTGAATGACTTCATTTTGCAGGAGTTTCAGTCCAATGCCTTTTTAGGGTACTACAACTCATGTGGCATTTTTATGATCTATATGCCTTAAATTATTGTAGCACAACACCATTGACTGAATTTTTGGTATTTCCTTACTTGAAGATGTCCTGTGGGCAAGTTTGAAGAGGTCCTTATCCCCAGGCTGTGAAAAGGAGCAGATCTGATCCATAGGAATTACCTTTGGTTATGTCAGATTTTTAGTGGAGGCCCTTTCTTGGGCTGGCTCGATCTGTGGATGCATAAGTATTTGCCAAATTTGATCCAAAAACCCCAGCAAAACATGATTGGCATGGGAAGGAGAGTTGAATTGTTAATTTAGTGCCTATGAAGCTTCATTACATCCTTCTTACACAAAAAAAAAACCCAGCGCTTTTGTGCTGAGTAATTTCTACTTAACATTACAGGAAAATTAATCATATGCAGAATTTAGATGAATTTAGCTTTATAATTACATCTGATCTTTTTTCTTGTGTTTTATTTTTCATTTTTTTGCTGGTAGCTGATAATGCCACAAATACATCCACAGCCAGTCTGCTCTGTTAGTAAGACATAAATCATGAAATGTAATTCAAACAGTTGTGTGTTTTAATTTTTTTTTTTTTTCAATAAGGTATCTTAAAGAATGAAAATGGCACTCCAGAAGATGAGGAGAACTTTGAGGAAGCTATAAAAAATGTGAATACAGCATTAAATCGTACAGAGGTAAAATAAACATTTCTGTGATATAACTGAAGCAATTTTACTGCCTCATTTTCTCAGAATATATTATTCAGTTTTAGGACAGAAATTCCATTTGTAACACTTGTATTTAGCTAAAACAGGATTAGTACAATGTTAGAACTGCAATTGTGTAGTTAAATAGACCTAGACTAGCTGGAAATGTAGCTTATGGAAATTCTCTTACTCCTTTGCTCTTGCAAGAATTCTGCATTTCCCTTCTGCAGACTTGAATTCAAGTCTAGAATGAGTCAGCAACCAGAGTGCATCAGTGAGTTCTTGTCTGACTTCTACAGTTCAGTCTGTAAAAAACTCTGAAATCCTGGGTACGATTGCAAGGATTTAGCAGTGAGAGGTGTGGCTGATACCAATTTAAATACATTGGTGTGAGAGAAACTGAGAGCACTTACTGAAATTGTGCTGTCTTGAAGCCAGGGGCTGTACTAGTTACTCTCTATAGAACTGAAAGGCTGCATGGGACTCCTGATACAATAAATTCACTTCTTTTCTCTAGAAGAAACTTACTACAAAATTCCCTTCATAAACTGGTCAAGAATTAAAAGCATTAGAAGTGATGTTTTCATTGTTTCTTAAATAATCCTGACCTCATAACTTGTGGTTAAAAATTAAGCTCTGATTTCTTTAGTTTCTCATCTGGGGTAAACTGCAAAGGCTACATGGGGCAAAAGGACATTCTGTGATTCTTCTTAGATTATGTTCTTTTGTTTTGAACTGTGCTGATCCTTGCTTGGATGGTCATGTTAAGTCTCCCAAGAAAGCAGCAGGTAAAACTTAGTGCTGTCATCCAAGCCACTCCAAGACACAGCCCAGGATGTTAATATTTATTTGAGTTTATGTGCCAGACTGACCTGCAGCAGTTAAGGATTCTGACTAACTGACTTTTGTAGCCCCATGCCCCTTCCCTGGCCTTTCAGCTGCTCTGCCCCACCAGGCAGGTGGGCAGTTACTGCTGCAGTTCTTGAAATCTTCTCTGTCACAGATGGAAGTCAGATGAGATTTTGCTTGTGACATTGATCTTGCTCAGAAGCATTGCCTTGCTCTTGGGCAGGGCTGCTGTTTGAAATGTGTCTGAGCAGCACTGACTGTAGGATTCAGAGATTTGCTGTGAAACTCTGAGGTCACTTGGAGTTGGCTCACCTGTGTAGTGAGTGATGAGATAATTCAAGAAATCAAAAGTCAAAGAATTACCAACCCAATTTATTTATTTTCATAGATTCCAAGAGGCATTGAAGAGCTTTTTAATGATGATTGCTGCCTAAAACTAACAGAGCAGGTATGAGTAGTTAAAGGTAAGACTGAAATGTAGAAAAAGCATTGTATATAACATCTGTGTATGTGACTGTCTCCTGTGCTTTTTGTAGTCATCTTCCTTCTGGATTTTGGTTCGAGCTTTAAAGGAATTTGTGGCAAATGAAGGGCAAGGAAGCTTGCCTGTCCGGGGCACCATCCCTGATATGATGGCAGACTCCAGTAAATTCATCAAATTGCAAAATGTGTAAGTAGACAGCTCCTTGAGGGAGCTCACTACCATTCATGTGGCTTGTATTTTGTCTTTATAATGTGAAACAAACAAAAAATAAAGATTGCCTTCAATGTGGAGTTGATGGCTTTCTGTTGTAATTACTTACTTCTTCATTATTACCAGCTACCGTGAAAAAGCAAAGAAGGATACTGCTGCTGTGGGGAGCCATGCTGCTAAATTGTTACAGTCCCTGGGCAAGGTGAGTGCAAACCTATGCCCATTCTTGTAATGGAATTAAGTATCTGTGAAGTATCTGCTTTATTTATGAATTTGGTTTGATTGTATAAAAGTAAAATGCGTACAGGGATATACTCTTTACAATTTAAGACTGGGTTTTTTTTTTTTTGGTACATTAGTAACTTGTTATTTCACAATAAATATATTAATATATAAGTGAAAGCAGGAATTCTCTGGCCATTGTGTGTACTGGAATGAGTATATTCTCTCTTTTAGGCACCTGAGTCTATTTCAGAGAGAGAATTGAAATTGTTCTGTGAGTATGCTTGGATTCTGTTCTGGGTTCATGCAAATGATCAAAAAACAAAAACTTTTGAATAATCATGTAGTTATTAAGCAGTAAGTCAATATTTGAATTTTTTAAGTAAGTACTAAGTGGTTTGCATCCCTCATTTTCAGGAGAAGTAGCAGATGTTCAGCATCTCTCAGGAGTGAGTCTGTAAAGGTTGGCTTTAAAGTGATGTATCTTTTCACTCCAAACAACAGGGAGCAGCTGCCCTCTGCTTTCTGTGATGAGTACCTGAGCACTCTTGCTCATGCTGGGGTACTGGTTTCAGAGTGTGGGCTCTGCAGACTTGAGGCAGTCTGCAAAGCTGTAACTCAGCTGGTGGCACTTTGGGCTGTGTCCTGGATGTGTACATGTCTCCAGCAGCAGCCTGGCTGAGGCTCCTCAGAGCTCCCCTGAGGAAAGCTCCCCTGTAAGCACAGAGCCTAGAGCGTGCTGCCCTGCATTGGTAAAAGCATTTGGGAGCCTCCCAGTTTCTCTTTTTCAATGCTGGGTTGTAATTGCACCATGGGTCGATCCATAGCAATGATACTGGAAAAGGACCTTTTCCAGCCCGTGGCTGTGCTGTTACAATACTAATTGAGAACATGTGAGGCAGTGTTAGATGTGGTGGAAGATGGAAAGAACCATGTTGATTTGCAGCCTGGAAGAGGGAGACATGCTGGCTGTGACTGATGAATTGCTGTGGTGTAGCTGTTACATTAACCTTGCAGATCCATAGAGATTCCACATGAGCACAGAGGATTTCCCTATAACTCTCCTGACCCTAGACCCAAAGGTAGTTAAACAGGCTTTTATTACTGCCAGCTGAATAGAAACAGGGAGGTGTTGAATGAAAAGCTGTTAGGCTGTGGCCTTTCCCATGTCACCTGGCAGTGAGACAGAGCTGCAGTGAGCGGTGGCACTGACGGGCCCTCTCTCCTGTCCCCGTGCCAGGCAGCAACGCCGCCTTCCTGCGCGTGGTGCGCTGCCGCTCGCTGGCTGAGGAGCACAGCCCCAACTCCTGCAGCAGGGATGCAATCAGTAAGTACTGCTGCTGGCCACTCACCTCACTGCATTTCCAGCTTGGAATGGTTGGGTGAGGAAAACGAAATGTAAGCTACATGTTCTGTTGCATTATGGAGTTTTATAATTTGGAATGTCATAAAGTCTTCGGTGAATTAAAATCAATTCTTAGTGTAAGGAATATGTCTCTCAACTACAGTTGTGGAGATTTAGGTGTAGAATGTTGAATTCAATTTGATTTTGAAATTTCAAAAGTGACCTTACAGATGGATGCATATTTCAGCTTTTGTTTTCTTGTGGATTTTACTTGTAGTACTCTGTAAATAAAACACTGAGTTTTTCAAACTTCTCTTTTCTGTACGTCAGTTATTTCTGACAGAGCTGAAAAGGTGCTTTAACCTGACCAAATAAAATAAATATCTTGACCCCTTTATCTCTTTAGGATGTGAACTAACAAACTAGTTACTTGATATTGCTTTTTGCTTTTTATATTGCCTTTTTTTTTTTTGAGCCAGATATAAGTAGCAGTTAGTATTTACAAACTGTGCTTGTGGTAAGGGATTTAAGACCTGTTTTATAATTACAGTCATTACAGATAATACTTAAAGCATGTCTTTCAAATCCTAAAATTATAACTAAGGAATACCCATTTAAATTAAAGCACCTGCCAGAATTGAAATGTGAGTTTCTTCACAGAATAGTTTATATTAAATACATAAAATACGGTTTTGTCATAAATTTTGGAGGCAAAATTGTGTATCTGACAGCTGTTTGATTAAGGTTCTGTCATAGGTTGCCTTCATTAAGGTTTCTTTCTGCTGCAGATTTTACTATTTGTTTTCAGGCAATTCAAAACATTGCTTTTTCCATTCTGTCTGCACCAGCTAACCAGTTCTCCTGCTGTTTTCAGTTTCCCATATGGATAACCCTGACAGTGAAATAGTGCTGTACTTGATGCTGAGGGCTGTCAATAGGTTTTACAAGCAGCATGGCAGATACCCAGGTATGTCAATACCAGTTACTTCACATCATCAAAAAGATATAAAGTCCAATAGTTACTGTAGTTCAAGTTATAAACTGCAAAAACATTAGTTGTGGTTTTGTTTCCATAGTAATACAGCTTTAGGAATATGAAAATTAGAGTTTTTTCTCGTCAGGAACTTAAGGAAGTTATCTGAATTGGTATCATTAATGGGTTGTTTGGATTATGAATCAGTTCAGCTATGCAGTAATTTGTCTATCATAAGAAGCATCAACAGAATATTCAATTATTATTTGTCTAGTACTAATAACACAGTAATTTGCTTAGAAACTTTAGGAAAACAAACTATTTAGGCTGCCATTTAAACCTGACTGTGATGTTACAGTTGTGTGATGAAACAGGTGATTTATTTTCCAGGTGTCTACAACTACCAGGTGGAAGATGATATTGGAAAGCTAAAATCATGCCTTACTGGTTTCCTCCAAGAGCATGGGCTGTCTGTAGTGGTGAAAGATGACTATGTGCAGGAGTTGTAAGTGTTGTTTTTGAGGTGTGGCTCTGCTGGTAGAACTGCTGGGCAGTTGGTGACTGTTCCTTTCCTGTGCAGTTGTCGCTACGGAGCTGCCGAGCCTCACGCTGTTGCTGCCTTCATGGGAGGTAAGGGTGACACAAAGAGCAGCTGCTCAGCCACAACTCTGCTGCCTTCATTACTCTGGCCTCTCAGAGCAAAGGCTGCAGTCACACATAGCATAGGGCACAATCCTCCCCTTCATTCTCCAGATGTGACCTCTTACAGTACATATAGAGTAAGTGAATGCACCGAGGGTTATAATCAGTAAAATAAATAAACTTCAAAAACAATCAGCTCTTCAAGCTTAAAAATGTGTTAAGAAATTAAATGCTGGAGAGAGGCTTAATTTTTTTAAAGAAAAGTGATAATTTTACTAATTTTAAAATTAGTGCAGTATATATCTTCTTTTAACATAGTACATATATGTTAAAGATCTATGAAATATCAGTAGCCTTGGATTCTTACTTTCATTTGACCTGCAGATATATTTTAATGGATGCCCCAAATTGATACATCAATTCACTTACCTTCTTTATTTGGCTTCATGCAGTGCTGAAGATTTTGTATTATATTCTGTATATGTAGGAGTTTTTTTCTGATAAAGCAAAATTTGTTATACATAAAGGTAATTTCTGAAGAAGTTACAGAATGTTTCTTACTACAGGAAAACTCAGAGGGAACACACTGAAGTGACCCTTCAGTTTATTTTGCAGTTAAATTTTACATGATTTTTTTTTTAAATTCAGCTTCTCTGATGAGAGAGGTCGCAATTTGCATGGGTCTGTCTGCTCACCCATTTTTATTCTGTGTGTCTGTACATGGAGAGAAAGTGTATGCAAAGCTAACTGCTGAAGTAGTAGCTTTCTGATCTTCTTTTATAGTGGAAAGTACTGAAGGGCATTTTTGCCTCCTAGGACATTTATCAGGCACTTCTGAAATAATTCCAGTGTAGGGACTTCTAGATAAGTAACATTATTTTACTATTGTTTAAATATGATCTGCTAACTGCCTTCTGGTTTTTCTTCTCTTTTGCAGGAGCTGCTGCACAGGAAGTTATCAAAGTCATTACAGGGCAGTTTGTAATTTTTAATAACACCTTTATTTACAGTGGAATGTCACAGACTTCAGCAACTTTCCAGCTGTAGGATAAGGTCTTGACTTCAATGCCTCCAGACGCTGCTGCTGTATTTACAGTTTTTACAGTATTTACAGTTCTGTAAATACAGTGATGTTCTACCACTGACTGGACTGTTCTGTTCTGTATTACCTGCCAATTAAAGTTTCTTTATTTGTAATTATCTTCTTTTTGTTGTTGTTGTTTCCTGAGGACAAATAAAATCATACTATATCTTGACAGTTCTTTAAAATCTAAATTTTTTTACTCACCTCTGAAAGAAAAAGGCAGTAGCTGTTTTTGGCAGGGTAAGTGGCATTTGCAAATTGGCTCACCTCATTGGCAGCAGAACTGCATTTTTTCTTATAAAAGCTGCTCATCAGCTTGAGTGGGGAGAAGGCACAAAAGGATGAGAGAGGCTGGTGGAGCTCTGATGGTGTGAGGATCCAATGGTGCAAAGAGCTGGAAGGTGAAATCCCTTTTCTTGAGTTCAGGGTCATTAGGGAAAGGGAGGGTGTGCCTGAGAGCTCAGTTCTGTCAGCCATATTCACCTAGTAAACACAGGTTTTTTTCCTGCACCTGTGTGTGTGTGGCCAATGCCAAGGGATGGCAGCTCTTTCTGTTGTGGGGGCATTGCAGCCTCCAACTGCAGACCATGCAAACTGAGCTGCATTGAAATGTGTTCTCCAGGGCTCAGTTTGGGGCTGGTCCTGGTTAACATCATTATTGATCATCTGGAGGTGGGCACTGAGAGCACCCTCAGTAAATTTGCAGATGCTCAGTTGGGTGGGAGTGTGGATCTGCTGGAGGACGGGAAGGCTCTGCAGTGAGACTTGGACAGACTCGATCAATGGGCCAAGGACAGGGGTGTGAGGTTCCACAAGGCCAAGTGACACATCCTGCAGGTCACCAGCCGCCTCAGGGTGAGCCAAAGTGTGCCCAAGGGGGCAAGAGGCCAATGGCACCTGGCCTGGATCAGCAGCAGTGTGGGCAGCAGGAGCAGGCAGCGCCTGCCCCTCTGAGCTGGACACTGCTGAGGCCACACCTCGAGTGCTGTGCCCAGCTCTGGGCCCCTCGGGAAAAAGGACATTGAGGGGCTGAGTGTGGCCAGAGAAGGGCAGCAAGGCTCATGAAGGCTCTAGAAAACATGGCCCATGAGGAGTAGCTGAGGGAGCTGGGTTTGTTCAGACTGGAGAAGAGGCTCAGGAGGGACCTCACCGCTGTCTCCAACTCCCTGGCTGGAGAGTGCACTGAGGGGGGGCTGTTCTCTTCTGCTGGGTCTGCACTAAGAACCAGAGGAAGTGGCCTCACCTTGAGAGGAAATTCAGGTTAGATTTTAGAAAAAACTTTTCACTGTTCAGGAGTTCAGGCCTGGGAATAGGTTGGCTAGAGAAGTGGTGCAGTTGCCATCCCTGGAGGTGTTAAAGAGGCCTCTGGATCTGACACTGGCAAATGGTTCAGTGGTTTAGGGTTTGCAGTGTCAGTGCTGGGCTGACGTTGAACTGATGGTCTTAAAGATGTCGTTCACCCCTGCCGGTTCTACAACTCCAAGCGCCTCCCGCCTGGCTGAGGGGAAGGCTCAGGGCTGTCCCGAGTCCGAGGGCGGCCGCGCCCTGAGGCGCTCGGGCGGCGCTGCGGCTGCGGCGTCTCCTGAGGGGCCGGGCCGGGCTCTGCCCTGAGCTCCGCGAGATCGCAGCCCTCAGGCCGGCGGGGCCTCCGCTGTCCTTCAGCCGGGCAATCCCAGCCCTCAGGCCGGCGGGGCCTCCGCTGTCCTTCAGCCGGGCAATCCCAGCCCTCAGGCCGGCGGGGCCTCCGCTGTCCTTCAGCCGGGCGATCCCAGCCCTCAGGCCGGCGGGGCCTCCGCTGTCCTTCAGCCGGGCAATCCCAGCCCTCAGCTCCGCGAGATCCCTCCCATGAAACAATTAGCAATTGCTAATTAGGAAAAAACAAACAGGTATCCACATTTCTGTGCTGCAAGCACAACTGAGAGGTTTGTGTAAGATTGAGGGTGTGTGTGGGAGAATGGATTGTAAGAGAATAGAGATAGTGCTGCAGGCAGTCTCGCCCCTGATAAGGTGCAGCTGTGTAAAACAGGTGATCATCCTTAAGGGAAAAAGGAGCAGGAATGCTGAAGTGCACAATGCCAATGCCAAGGGGGTAAAAGGGCACACAGGTGTTATGCATAAGGCAAAAGGGTATAAAAGGCTGTACTGGGGTATAATAAAGTGCTGATGCTTGAAGGCATTCATGGTGTTAGTCTTGTGTTCTCTGTCAGGGCTGTCAGGGGTATGGGGCTTTGTAGTGTCCATTAATACAGAATTGTTTTTTGTTTTTTTTTAAGCAGCAACTTGTACTGGTGAAGAACCCAGAGCTAATTCAATGAAAAAGTTTTTTTTTTTTTCACAGCATCATTGTGAAAACAGTTTACAGGAACTATAATTGCAAGTTCACCTCTTGTAACTGCAGTGTATATTTCAAGTGTGTTAACATTTATGTATAAATTTAAGTTTTATAAAAAATGTTATTTTGCATTAAATTATTGGGGCTGTCCCTCAGCATACTAAATAAATATTTTAAAATGTTACTTGATAAAATTCTAATGTTTTGTATTTTATAAAGCTGAACAGTTGTGTCTGAAATTATATGATAAGTCATTAAATGTGAACAATGCAGAAGAATTGGATGTGCAAGTCAGAAAAAGATGTCTGCAAGACTACTGGAAGAAAGTGAAAGAAATTTTACACAGAATAAACTCAATTGAAAAACAGCACGATGAGGTTGGCCTACTTACCAAAATAGTATAAAACTAATCACATCTTTCCAGAGTTTAAGGAGAAAGAGAAAGTAAATCCCTAAGGTAATTTCCATGTGAGCAAAAAACCCAGGAACACACATTGGATTTGTGTGAAAGTACAACCTGCAGCTTTTATCAGTATTGTAGATCAGACTGAGTTACAGGTGTGCAGAGAATGGAGGCATCTGTATTGTATGAAGTATTCTTGTTTATTGTAACCCCAGATTTTCTATGAGATAGAAAAAGAAGTTGAATTAATTTTTAATTGCTGGACATTCAAACCTCTAATTTTAATATTTGCATGCATGAAATGCTCAGGGTTGTACAGCTGTGGGAACTGATTTCCTGATCTGCCCCAAAGGGTGGATATTATATGTTCACTGGAATAAACATACAGCAGAACACTCGGCATGACAAAGCCAGGGGCAGAGCTCAAACTCCCTCCTCTTACAAAAAGCAAGAGCAGCACACCTTTCAGCTAAATACAGGATAACCTTTTGGGCATGCTTTACATGACTTCAGCTCTTCTTTCTCATTCTAGAATGATTCTTCTGAAAAAAAAAAAATCAGGTTTTTTTTTTTTTTGGAGAGGACCTGTCTGCACTAAATGGTAAGGTATGAATTAGTATCTTCAGGTTTTAAAGGGAAACAACTGTTCTTGTGTATTTTCCAGGAAATCCATCTTTATTAAGATTTTGATACTGCATATTTCCAGCCACTTAACACTGATTTAAATTGCTGGGCTTTGAAACAGTGAATAATTCCCACTGATCTCAATGGAAACTTGAATTGATCAGTGATGATTGCTCCCAAAGATCCTATTCCCCATTGTATCCCAGAATGCCCAGAAATGAACTATACCAAACTGACTCATTCAGTGTGGCTCTAGAATACTAGTGCTATACATAGAGAAATACATGGACCTGAGATAGGGGCCTTTATCACCATATTTTAAGCATTCATAAATGCTTACAGAAAGACTCTTCAGAAAGCACCAAAGTAAAGTCAGTAGTTCAAGCAACAATCTCCTTTGAAAATCAGTGCAATTTCCTTTAACTGAGGGTTTTAGTGTGCTTTTCTTGCCTGTGTAATTTGCTGCAAATTGCCATTTAAGTATTTTCCCTTTCCCTTCCTTCAGAATGCTTTAGTAGCAGACATAGGTAATGACTGAAGGGAGGTGAGGAATGACACAGATTTTTTTTTTTTCTCCCTTCTTTTCAAAATAATACATATTACATATAATAATTAAGTATGTTACTGTGCTGCCAGGTTGGTATGCTCTAATTTTATCCACTGACAGTCTGGATTTCCTTTCAAACTTGAAGGATAATTTATTTTTTTATCTCTTTCAGGGCATTATTGAGACTGGTAGAACAATGAAAGCTCTGGTTTCAAAAATAAAAGACAAGAAACCAAGGATGGTAAAAGGTATGTTGTAAGGTGTAAGGATAAAGTCCCTAACTAACATATTCAAATCCTTTGGGTGAATAGTCAGTGTATGCTGACAGATGCTTGTTTTGCTTGAAGTTTGGAGTGGGAGGAAGCAAATGCAGGAAGTAATCCTTATCCAGCTGCTGAAAAATTGGGAATTTTACCTGTGCACTACCATCTTCACTGCTCAAATTAATAAAAAAAGTTTTATGGCTCTTTCCATGTAGTCCATAAAGTCTGATGCATTCCCTGTTTCTTACTTTATGTTTGAAGGAAATTCATCTCTTTCCATAGGTTTTCTAACACCACCTCAGTTGCCTCAATACTAGAATGACAACACTCTGAAGATTTCTTAATACCCTCAACCGTAGAGGTTTCCAGAATCTAAGAGTCTGTCAGCACTGGGAAGACGATTTCAAGTAGCATTCTACATCTGCTTTTAGTAGATCTCTAAAGAAATTTTGTGGAATATCCCTGTGTCTGTCAGGTAACCACAATGCTTTATAAATACCATTGCTTTAAGCATCAGTTATTCAGACAGTCCTTCTAGTGACTGTCCAGGAGGTTCTCAGTTTCTTCTGAAGTGCTCAGGCAAAGCAAGAATAGATGTAATTTTGCAGGAGAAATTGTCCTTTTCTCCCTCCCTCCCCACTAAAATCATTACCAGCCACTTGGATATGCTTCCCCCTGTGTGCTATTCTATGTCCATTGCTGCATGGAAGGGCAAAGATCTGAGACACAGCATTGAAGGGAATTGAATACAAAGTTGAGCCACTCAGACAGAAAGATCAGAGCCTTTGCTTCTCCCTCCACTACAAGGCTGAACACTACTTCTTTCTGTGCAATAATCTCACTGTTTTAATTTAAGTGCATGATTTTAGATGCTTATGGGGAAGTGTGGCAGAATGGAAGTCAGAGCTTAGAGCAAGGCATTTTAAAAACCAACCTTCTCTGCTCTGCCTTACAGCCTGCTCGTTCAAAGGACATGTCAGAGTCCAGGTAACAGACCAGACTGTAAGTATCATGTTTTTCTCAGGATTTTTTCCCTATATTTTCCAAAACCGTCCTGCAATTTCACTTCAGGCAGCACATTTGACAACTGGCACATAAGTTTCATGAAGGCCAAGAGAAATGGGGAGAAACTACATGAAAAGCTAATGACCAGCTATGCTATCCTGAGACCTCATGACCACCTTGTTCTTTTCCCCTGGTTGGCCTGAGTGCAGGTTTAGCTATTTGATATACAAATTTAACTATTTAGATAGCAAAAACAGATCAAACCTTAACTGTGTTTTGCTTTGCTTTGATCCTAGAGGGCATTTGTTTTGACTCCACATTATTAAACTTGCCTTGTTTCCAAACTGGAAAGTCCTACTGAATCACAGTCCTACTGAATCACACTAATGACTACTTCAGAGATTTAAATTGAGCTGGTAATGCAATATAGGTGCATAAAAAATGTTTGTGCTTCACCTTTTCATAATTCTACTCCACAAGTCTCATGGCTCAGCCATGCTGCAGGACATTCTGACCTCCCAGGATTGGTGAGCAGTGTACAATCTGCGGCCCTATCTGAAAATAAAATAACTTGTAATTTGACTTGAATTGGATATTTGTCTGTCTTAGCTCAATCCTATGTTGCTCCTCTGTCACCAAGTCTTTAAAGTGGCTGTGCAGGCACTCTGTGTGAAGGTTTTCCACACACTTGTGGATAACATGACTTTAAGATCTCTCTTCCCTTATTCCATTACAGCTTCCTTAGGCTGCACAGAGTAGTAGACTTAGAAACATCAGAAATTAATAGGGTTGGTCTTTTTTCCCTCCTTTGTTTTCAAAAGTATTTACTTAATTCTGGTTAACTCGGAAAGTTTTTCATTTCTAAGTCTTTCTACTAAGGCAAACCAGTTCTGCTGAAGACACAATCAATCTGTGCTATTGCTCAGTAGCATGAAGGTGTATGCAGTAATTTAACAAACCTAAGTTCTTTAGAATATATAAACCTATATATTACAGATAAACTTGGAAAGAATATTAAAATCTCGAGTTTACTGCAAGGAAACTTGCAACAGTTATGGTTCTAGTGGTTTTTTATTACAATGCTGGGAATAAAACTGAAAATCAGTCTTGCATTTCATTTGAAGGTAGAGGTTGATAAATATTGTAGGTTGGTTTTTTTTTCCTTTTAGCACATCTGTGTTCTGAAAGAGAATGCCAAAGAGAAATATAGGATGTGATAATGTCAGTCTTCTGGAGCACTAATTCCTGGCTACTGATTAGGTGATAAACCATTACACCAGGAAATGACTTCTGCTCCGTGTGTGTCCCTAAGAACCAGAAGCTACACGTTACTGCCCAGCACCTGCAGCTGGCTGATTCCCACTTGTTCTGTGCGCTGAACACCAACTGTTGAGACCCTGGGTTTTTCCCGTTGTGAAGGAGCAGCCCGGAGCTGGGGGCAAGGGTCTGGCGACATCGAGCGCTGCCACCGCGCACGTCACCTTCCGGGCCCCGGAGCGGGTTCCAGGGCTGGAACGAGCGGGGTCCGAGGCCCGCCCGGCGTCCCCGGCCCCGGCCCGGCCACGACAATCGGGGGCCGCGGCTGCCCGGGAACCGCGGGCGCGGCCACCGCGGCTGTGACGGCGCTGCCGCCTCAGATGCCCGCGGCTGTGACGGCGCTGCCGCCTCAGATGCCCGCGGCTGTGACGGCGCTGCCGCCTCAGGTGCCCGCGGCTGTGACGGCGCTGCCGCCTCAGTTGCCACAGAGCGCGCTCCGGGCTGCTTGTTCGCAGCCTGGGGCTCGTGAAGCGGCTTCAGTCAGCGATTCGCCAAGGGACTTGTGCACAGAGATTGTCTCTGCGAGCGAGTCCTGAACGCGCGAAGCATTGATCTCTACGACTAAGGAGTCCTGAACCAGCAGAGCATTAGTCTTTGCAGGATGTACTGAATTTCGTTTGAAGGTAAAGATTGACTGAAGTTGTACTTTTTGGTTTTGTCACATCGGTGCTCTGAAAGAGAATTCCAAAGGGAAGTACAGGATGTGATAATGCCAGTCTTCTGGCGCAGCAGTTCAGTGGCATGTCCAGCTGAGTGGATGCACTGTATGGTCGACTGATGGTGCTTTTTTTTTTCCACTGAAGAAGTGCAGAATTTCCTATATATACTAGTCTATACCTTTTTTCTATAGCGATTACTTAAACTACTTAAAGGTGAATGAGTTCTGTTCAAGTTTCAGTGGGTTGTTATGATCTAGTTACTAAAATTATTAGGGAGATGCCCCTGAATTAAGGTGCAAACAAGACCATATGCCAAAGTTAGTAGTCTGGATTTTATGTAACAGTAAATGTGAGGAAGAGAGAGAGAGAGATAGAGAAGGGGGTTGGGGAGGGGGAGAGAAATAGAGAGTGACAGATTAGGTAGAAAGTATCACCATTGCATGGATCTCACTGGCATACCATTAAATCCTCTTCTGGTCCTCTCTGTGGTGAGGTCTGGCAAAATGTAAGACTCCAAAGGATTAATGCAGATTTGGGCAAGGTGGGACTGCCCAGGTAGCTCCCTGGGGTAGGGCAAGTTGGACTCTATCTCTTGCTACTTTCAAAGAATATAAAATCTTTAGCACCAGTATATCCTTTTGAGTCTGCCATGAATTGGGTTGTGGATTTTCAGATCTGTTGTGTTACTTTGCACGCCCTGCAGTCGTCTGGTGCAAGGCCTCAGGAATGGCTGTGGGGGCACTTTGGAGGTCTTTGATGGGTTATGACACCCCCTCAGCTGCCCCTCATGGGAATGTCCCCTGGATGTGGCCTTCTGGGGCTGGGGGCTTTTAGAGCTGAGCCAGTTTGTCTCAGGGAGGATGGGTGTCCACTGCCCCTTAGCAGAGGTTGTGCCACACGCCCAGAATTTCCTCCTCCCCCCTCTGTTGATGGGAGGTTTGAGTGCAAACCTGGCCTCAGCAGACGAGTCTGTGGCTATGACTTCCCCAGCATGAAGGCAGACAGAGCTGATTTTCAGGACAGCTGCTGGGTTTGGCTTTGTTGTGGATACATTTTTCTCCCTTAGTCTTCTTTACTTTTCCCCAGACCTGAGAGAACAGGACAATAGTGTCACCTTTATCTTGCCTCAAGTTCCCTTAGGTGGCTTAACTCACAGTCCCAAGTTCAGTCAGGAGGCATTTTCAGGGAGAGGTGGGCTTCAGTGGTCACAACTTCTTTATTCAGTTTTGTCAGAATGGGCAAAAAGTCCTTCCTAACAATATTTAAGCCATTAGCCATAACATTCCAGTCTCTCACAAGTCCTGTGAGGAGCAGCTGAGAGAGCAGGGGTCATTTAGCCTAAAGAAGAGGAGGTCCACTCAAGCTATTTTTAAGTAATATTTAAGCTACAGCTTTCTCTGTTCAAACTATTATTAATGTTCAGCTATTTAGCTCCAGGTTTCAGTATGATCCATCTTTGAATTGCACAAAGTAGCCAGGTAGGTCAAATAAAGTCCAACTAGAGGCCTAAAAACATTAGCTACTTATGCCAAACAAGCACTCAACTACTTTCAAATAATATAAAATTTTTAGCACCAGTATATGCCTTGAATCTGCCATGAATTGGGTTCTGGATTTTCAGAGTTCCATTGTTGCTCTTTACAGTTTTGTTGAGGCATTGTCGCTCATCTGCGACATCATCCCTTTAAAATGGAGTCTGGGTTGCCAAAGACACCAACACCTCGTCTTTTGTCCCGGGAAATGCTGAAATCTTTTACTGTAAGTACCCACTGGAAACTCTGCTGGTGTCCCTGCTCTCCCTGCCCCTGTTGTCCAGCAGTGCTGTGAGCTGCAGAGCCCCTCCCCAGCCCTTTGTGCCGTGCTCCTGCTGCTGGAGCTGTCCTGGTGCAGTAGGGAACACTGTGGGATGTGTCAGGGACAGCTCAGTGCCTTGCCTGGCTGTGCCAGCAGAGCCAAGTGAAACCAATGTACAGCTGAAGCCCTCAGCATGTGTTCTGTCCCTTTCCCTTTGCCACAGCAATTCCTTCTGTCAGGCTGGGCACTCACCTGTGCTGCTCTGACCAAGCTGCCCTTGGGCACCTGGGCATGTGAGGGGGAAAGCTCAAACTCTGCCCCAAGCCTTGAGAGCCACGGCTGGTCCCAGCTGGAAGAGCTTCCAAAGCAGCTGTTCTCTCCCAGCTGCTGGGTGGGCACAGATGCAGCCCTGCAGGCAGCACTGGGGCCAGGGCCACAAAGGTCCCTTGCTGTCTGCAGCTCACTTGACTGAAGATGCCCCACTGCTGAGGCTCTGCCAAGGACATCCCTCTGTTTTCTTCTCTCGAGGGCTCTGTCAGCCCAGACAGAGAAAACAATTAACAGGGAGAACTAAAACCTGGACACATTCCTGTGCACCTCACTCTAGGTACAACTTTGTTTTCTTGCATCTCTTGGACTCAGCCAGCAGCGATATCTCCTTGCTGTGAGTTCTGAGTGTTGTGCAGGGCTGGAGTTCAGGCAGCTCTGAGAGCTCCTCCCCATTCTCTGGAAAGGTCACTGCCTCAATCCAATGAAACATAAGAGGAAACAAATGCCCAAAGAGCAGAATCCCCAACCATGTCCCATCCAGTCACAGAGAAGCTCATGGGACACAGCCATGTGGCTGGAAGTATGTGTATTCCACTCTGTCTTATTAATTGACTGATACTAAGTATTTCAGCAGGAGACTTCCAGGGCTTCCAGAACTGTGCTAGTGGCTGTGATCACAAATTATTCATCAGTGCCACTTGTTCAAGAAAAGTCTTTCTGAACAAGCACATCTCTGAGGCTCTAGCTGGTTTATTTTTGCCTTTCAGCTGCTTCCCTCTAAGTTCCTGAGGGAGAAGTTTCTCAGCACGAAGACGGAGGCCAGCCCTGGGAAGAATATTCTGCCCAGAATTGGCCCGTTTCTAGACAGGAGTGAGACTCGTCGAAAGGTAGCCTTTTCCTGCTCTTTTCCTTTCTGTTTAACAGGAAGTTTGAAGAGGGTGTGTGCTTGTGACAGGCTTGCCTCCAGCAAAATACCTCAGTGTCCAGGTCCTGCTGTCATTGCAAACTGCTGGGAGTGGTGGACTGGGAGTCCTGATCTGCACTAAGCAGCACAAATAACCTCAGCTGAAGCTGCTGGGGTGTGCTGGAGCGTAGCTGCCATTGCTAACAGGGGGAAGGCTGGAGACACAAAGGCACAACATTGCCATGTGCCATTCTCCTGCTGAAGGAGCCACCTCTTGCTTTGGTGTGGTCACCATTAAATGCTTGGGGTCATGGGATTCCCTCCAGAGTGCCAGCGTTGGCCTTTGAAGGCCGAGGACCTGCAGGAATTACTTCAGATTTAACAAAATGAATTAATTGCATTAATATTTGAGTTGGAACAATGTGCTGGGACCTGGACGGGGTATTGGATTTTGCAGGCTGCCAGATGTACAGGGGACTGGCCCTGGGCAGAAGGGAATGGATGTGCTTTATCTGGATCAGTGCCTACTTAGAGTTGTGTTTAAAGCTGCTTTTCTGGCAGGACTGGCTCAGTAGAAAGCACAGTCCAAAGGGGTAGGTGAACGAGGTGGGCTGTTGAGCAGGAAATTGGCAGCAAGAGACACAGAACACAATCCAGGTTAAGGATTGTCCTGGAGAGGGGCCTTGGGAACACCTCAGGGAAGGGCACAGCTAAGGGACAGTGTGCTGCAGCCACTCCCTTCAGCAGAATGTGTCTGCTGGGAAGTCACAGAGGAGACCTGCTTGCGTCTCTGCAGTGACAGCAGTGTGGCTGGAGAAGGCAGACAAAGCAGGGCAGAGTTTTCTCCAAGCAATGTCTCTGCTCCAGAAGCATTTGCTGTTGTTGCCTCATCATTCCAGATGTGCCTCTACAATGGCATTAAATAAGATAGCAATAATTACTAGAAAGCACCCATTTAAAACACATGGAAAAAGGAGATAGCAACTCTACTTTTACCCAAGTCACTGAGAAAATAACTGAACCTTGTCCTCATTCAGCATTCACCTCACTTGTCTTTTTATTTTTGCCTTTCCCTCTGTTTGAAACGCACTAATTTTTAAGTACAATGAAAGGGGACAAAATCATCGAAGCAAAAGAAAATGGTTTATTAGTAACGATTCAGCTGAGCCGGGCGTGTCTCCCTCCCCGAGAGCCAAGCACACACACACACCCTCCGAGAAAATGGCAATCTTTGTATCCCCTTTGTACCCGTCTGGGGCGGCCCCTGTGCCCTTTGCCATTGGATGGGTACTCAGGAGCTTCCATTCTCTACTGACCACCAACTTTTCTGTCCCCTCCCCTCTCGTCCTCCTTCCTTTTGGTCAGGTCTTCAACCCCGTCCCTCTCACTGCGACACTCAACAAACCAACCTGAACAAATCCAAACCACAAACAACACACAGAACCAACAAATTCCATTCTTTTGCTTCATAACCTTTTGGCTTCAGCCAAATGTCACCTCATCTCTCACACCTCCTAGTCTAGTACTGTATTCTTCTTACTGATGTCTAAGTTCTAGAGCAAAAAAGGTATTTGCAGTTGTGTGGGCCTCGGTTTCCCTGTCTCAGAGTAAAGGACGAACCAAAATTGTTTCCCATGGAGTCTCCTGCAAATTCATGGGTTTTACTTACTCCAGGAGTGCTCAATCAGTGCCCCAGAGCTCTGTGACCACATGGGCGCAGGGCTGTGCCTAAAATAAGTGCTGCCTGGCATTCTGGAGAAAGAAACCTGGAGGAATCCATGCCAAAAGAGCAGCTTGGCTTGAGCCTGCTCTGTGTGGCCCAGCAGCTCTGAATCAGCTCAGAGCAGAGGTGGGTGAGCCACTGTTTGCCCAGTGTGGGCTGGGCAGACGTGCTCACCCAGAGTCTGTACTTCACTGGGGATCAGTGGAAGGGATCCTTCATGAACCTTCCTCCCAGCAGCTGAAGCTCTCCCTGCTCTCTCTCCTCTCCAGCTGTCGTTAGCTGCCCAGAAACAGAGCTCGTTTCAGGTTTCCCCACCAGAGCTGGTATTTCAGAACATCGTCGCTTATGAGGTTTATGAGATGGCGCTGTCTATCATGAATAAGGATAAGGTAAGTGCTGGCACCCAGAGCTTTAACACTGTGCTGGAAGAGGAGAGTGCTGTCATTCCCCCAGTGTACAGCAAAGCAAGTTATCTGCTGCAGCACATGCAGAAGAAAATGCCTCAGCACCTTTGTTCTGCAAGATGATGGAAATCTTCCTGTGCTGGGAATTGTCCCCTGCTTTTGGCCATGCATTGATGGTATCTATGCCAAAGGAGTTTCCTGCTCTTGAAAGCTCTGCATTGATAAGAATGTTGAGGGCTGTACAGTTCTTACCTGCTCTCATGCTTTGCCTTGAGTCTATACCACACCCTGTGTCTCCTTGGTTAATCTTGGCTCCTGGCAGGAATCTCTGCCTCTCTCAGCCAGTTTGGCTCCCTTTGTGCAGCTCACAGTCAGCTCAGGGGCTGAGCCTTCTGCACTTTATGCTGGAATCACTTCTCATTAATGACATTGGCACTGCAGGAACCGTGTTCTGAAAGAGCCCTGCAATCAGACTGATGGAGCAGAAGCAGTGAGAGGCCTTTAGGTGCCACTTCAGGCTCCTGCTCAGCTTCATCCGGCTCTGCTCAGCTTTTCCAAAAGCAACACGGTGCTCTGCTTTCCCTTTGGAGAACCACAGCACATCCAAAGCCATGTGCTCCTGGAGGTTTCCACCTTCACATGAAATAATTGTGATTGTTTTGGAGTTTCCCAAGAGAGCTGAGAGGGAAAAGGTTGAAAAAGGTCAGCAGTTGTGTTCCACTGTAAAGAGGACAACTGAGACCATTTGAATTTCAGTCAGGGAAACATTTTTTCAAGTGAGGCTTGTGCCAAGAGTGGGCTGGTGGGAAGGGACAGGAGGGAGGCCAAATCATCTGGTTTAGACTTTTGGAAAGCATTTTGGTGCTCAGGGGTTGATGATATCTGTGTGCTAGAAAATGCATGTGTGCTGTGTCTGTGAATCCCAGAGGGCAGCACCTGGCCTGCTGGCTGCAGGCAGGAATGCCCAGCAGCCCAGCTTGCCTGCACAGGCAGCAAGAAGCCCTGGAGAGCCAAGATTGGCTTTAATACTTGGAACCACACTGTCAGTCAGTGCTGGTCATGTTTCTCCAGGCAGAAAATGCCTTTGAAGCCCAGAGTCAATAGGCACAGCCTATCTGTGTTTCTGTCACTTTTGGCAAGCTGATTGCTTTCATGGTTTTATGATTCCTCCTTGCTGCTTTACTGCCCATTTAAATTCTCTTTGTCATCTCCTTGTTTTAGGGATGGTCTTGCTGTGTTCCTTCTTTTGCTTTTCAGATTTGATTTTATTCCCAGTAAGGCCACAGTGTTTAGTCTCCTCTCTTGCTGCTCTGCCTGCCTGACTGTATCCCCACAAGGTCCCTACCCAAACCTGATCTGCTAGAAGGGAATTTCTTCCATCCCCCAGGATAATGTGCTGGTTTGCTTTCAGGTAGCACATTCCCCCTCTGGAACACAACTGCATAGCTGTGTGCAGGCAGAAGCCCCCAGGTTTTTTGGCCTTGTTGAATATGCAGATGACTTGGTTCAGGTGCTCTGTCTCCATCCTGCTGGTGCTGAGCTGCTGGGCCCTTCCTTCCCAGCAGGCACTGCCCTACTGGCCCTGGCCACAATGCTGGAGCCAGACAGGAGGGATTCAAGCTCAGCCTTGTGAATGATGTGCCTGTGCCTGCACAGCTGAAAGTGCTTTGGGAAAGGGGCCAGGGAGGGATGTCAGCAGGGCACGGACAGGTCTCCTCTGGTCCTGTTTCCACAAGTGGCAAAATCATCATTTGGTGTCTTTGCTGCAGTTTCCTCAGGTGGTGAAGATCTCCATGGAGAGCTCCCCTTACTTCCAGCTCATGGGCTCCAACGACGCGTACCGTGTCGTGCTGCCGGGCGCCACCGTCCCTGTGCACGTCCGCTTCACCCCCGACGAGAGCAAGGTGAGGCTGCAGGAGCCAAAACACACAATGATCTCCACAGCCATTGTTCTCCCTGCACTCTGCTCCAGCCCATTGCATGCTGTGAGCTGGGCTCCAGGCCCTGGGCAGGCAGCCTGCAGCAGCCAGTCACACCTTGGCACTGCTGGCAGGCACTGCAGCCAGGCGTGACAGGCTCTGCTTCCCCTCCCTGCACATCCCTGAGCATTGCCAGGGGAAGATGCACAGGGAACAGGATGAAAAGGACAGAGGGCTGTTGATAGATGTTCAGCCATCTCTAGGTCCAGTGGAAGGGGTTTCATTATTATGGAAAACAGCAGAGGAACAAAGAGGTCAGGGAGCTTTCCTCCTTCCTGACTGCCAACAGCTTCCCTGCCTCACCTGGGCTGGAGCAAAGATGGTGCTTTTTCAGCCCCTCTGTTCTGCAGCCTTGCAGCTGTGCTGTCCCAGAGCACAGGTGACCATGGCACAGCTGCAGGGCCAGGTACAAGCTGCAGGCAGAGCTGTGAGCCCAGAGCCTGTGGCAGTGACACTGCTGGGGCTCTGTCTTCATGCCTGTCACTGTGCTTGCTCTGTCAGCTGGCACCCATTCCGTGCCAAAGGTGCTTTTGTGGGGAGGTTTGCACAGCAGTGCTGAGGCCCTGGCAAGTCTGATCTCACTGCTGGCATCTGGAGACTTGTTCATACGGAAGGGTTTAGGACATGGCATGGAAGGGAGGAAGCCTTGCAGGGAAACAAAGAGAGGCCCTTTCCAACAGCATCCTGCAGCCTCTTAGCACTGTTCTTCTCCTGACTTGTTGGAGAGGCAAAGTTAGAGGGGAGTTCTGAGCCAACTGATGTTTCTGCACCAGGCCAGAGGTGCAGGATCTCTTTGGGTGCAGCTATTTTCTCATCTTCCTTTTGCTGCTTAGAGTCAGTTTAACACTTTGTCCTATTCTCAGACAGTGAGAATAGAGAAACCTAAAGAGCAATGTCCTGTGTTCCCTTGCTCCATGTTCCTTAGAAGGGACTTAGGAACTATTTAACATCATTAAAGTTTAGAGTAAAAATTATGGTGGCCTAGGGTAGTTCTCCGTATGACCCAAGTGACACGGGAGCTTAATGCCACAGAGACAGGCTTTGCAAAGTGCACTGGTGTCTTTAAAATGTGACATATTAGTAGAACTTAGTGTTCATTTTAGGGTGCAGTAGGTAAGTTGATGCCCTTGAAGGGTTATAGGAAATGGTTTTTCTTCTGCCATGGGGATGGCACTACATGTCCTGTGCTCTTTTCCTGCAGGATTATTGCCACGAGTTCATCTGCGTCACTGCCAGGGAAAGGATAGTTGTGCCAGTTCGGGCCACTGGTGCCCGAGTTGTGCTGGACCTCCCTGCCCAGCTGGACTTCTCAGAGTGTCCAGTCAAGGTCAGCACCCAGAAGACTCTGCTGATCTGCAACACTGGTAACCTGGAAGCTCATTACCAGCTGAGCACCCAGAGGTGAGGCAGCTCATCTGTCCTTGTGCAAAACACCTTTGGGTGATAGCAGAGTTGGGAAGGAGCAGCAAAAGGAGCCAGAGCATTGCAGCTGCTGCCCTGCAGCCTGGCTGGAAGTGAGCAGCATGGATGGCATCTGCTCTTGCTTTCAGTGGCCTTTGAACTTTCTCTGTCCCAGATTTCCTGGAGGCTGCTGGAACATGTTGGTAGCTGGCTTGCACCCTGCTGAGCACCAGCAGCTTCTGAAATGCTTCCTCAGCACTGTCAGCCAAAGAGAGCCATTCTCTGGGACACCACAGGCATGGGGCCTTCCAGTGGTCCTCTCATGAGATGCCCAAATGAGCTGTGCTGCAGGCAGCCAGTGCAGTTCCTGTTACTTAAAGCTGATCTGATTACCCTTGTCAGCTGAGGGCATCAGTCACCTCTTCTGTTCCATGATGAACCTTTGAGAGACAGTTTAAGATTTCAAACAGATGATTTAAATCTCTGAATAAGGTTGTGCCCCTTTCATTGAGATTTCTTTTTAAATACTCCGAAGTTCCTGTGTTTCTGCTGTTTTTTGTTTTTGTTTTGTGTTAAATGTTTGCCAAAAGATCATGAACTCTTCATTGGGAACTTTGATGATGGTCGAGCTCCTCTAATGCCTCTCAATGTACCACATGCCCATAGGTACATGCACAGGTGTATAGGAAATAGGAGACATTTAGTGACTATGTGAAAAGCAATTGGGCTGATTTAGAAGATAAAAGTATATCTTTTGCTGGAGGGGACCTCTGGAAATCATCTGAGCACACACACTGCTCAAAGTAAGACCAGTGTCTGGGGATTGCAAGGTGCCATTGGGAGATCTGGACCTGTCTTTAGATGCCACACAAGGAAACAAACATACCAATGGACCTAGTTAAAAAGCAGAAGAAAACAGCCTATTAAAACCCCCTCCATCCCTTATCTTTTCTGCCTGTCAAGTGCAGTAGTGATTCATTGAGAGGATGGATCTAAGAGGATGAGAACTATCTTAAGGAACAGCTCACAATTATCAGATAAAAGGCCAAAATTTAGCTTGCTGGCCCCATCTCTTGGCAGTCGCTTTCATTTGGTTCTTACAGTGTCAGGGATGTCTCCTTCACAGCTCTTCTATCTGTGGGCTCAGGGAACAGCTTAGTGATGTTGGCTGAAATTCAGAGGAGTTAAGTTCAGTTAAGTCCTGCTACAGCAGGAACAGAGGAGTCTGGTGAGGGATGCAGGAGATGCAGGGGCTGATTTGCATTCAGTTTTTCAGTCCTGACAACTGAGTCCTGGACTTGGCTGGATCCTCTTCTCCTGATAATTTGAAAATATGAAGATACCTTCTTTCTCAGGCAACCCCTGAAGTCACCCCCAGAAATGTTATTCCCATCCTGCCATCTGAGGGCAGGAGCATGGGAACATATAACATGGAGCAGCAGTGGGAAGGGAATGGAATGGAAGGTAGTGCTGAAGCCTGGCCAGGGATTCCCCTAAGTGGCAGCTTCTCTGTTCTGATGAAATTTCTGGCAGAAGACTAAGAGAAGAATGCTGTGCCTTGCCCCCAGCAGGCCCTGATCCCCCCAAGCCCCAGCAGGGACCTGCAGCAGTGCTGGCATCAGCCCCTGGGGCAGATGCAGGAGCCCGTGCACTGATCTGGCTCTGGGGCTGCTGGGGCCTTGTCTTTCCTCCCCTCCCTCCAAAGTCTCACGCCCAGCACATGAACATTGCTGGCCCAAGGCTTCTCCATCAGCCAGTGATGGTCTCACCAGTGGGAATGGGAACAGCTCAGCCCATCACTGCAGCAAGAGGTCCTGAATGAGCAGAACCTGAAGCAAGTTCATCAGCTGTCACTGCTGACATGAACAAAGTTCAGCTTGCCAGATGCTCTCTTTGTTTTTGTGTGTGATGCATTCATCACCAAACTCCCCAGAAGACACTTTTAGTGACAGATTGACCAGCAGCAAAGCACCAAGGCCAGGGCTGTAGAAGAGCACAAAGCCCAGCAGCTGCTGGGCACAAGCACATTTCCCCTGAGCATCAAAGCACAGTCTTGTGCTTGTCAGGCAAGAGCTCTTTACCTGGTGGCCAATCCTCATTGCTCCTGTTAAATCCAAAGTGCAGCAACACATCTGCATAATTATTTCCAACACATTGCACAGAGTTTCTCTGCTGGGCCAAGCAAACAATTACCAGCCTGCATGACAGCCCAGAGTCCCAGACTACATTGCTGGTAAACACACAGAAACCTTCTGTTCTGCTTCCTTGATGTGCTCCTGCTCATGGTGCTTCATTTAGCTGGGATTGGATCCCTCAGACTGTAAATGGCATCCTCCTTTTGGGTCTTGTTTCCATGTCACTGTATTGCTCTAATCTGCTGCTGGTGTTGGTGCTTGGCACCAGTTGATGGCAGATGGGAACTGACTCTGTCAGTTTATCATGCCCCTGTAAAACTTTCATACCTTCTCTCTGTGAGTTCTCACGGGCAGCTCCTCACAACACTGACTCCTTTTCTCTTTCTTCCTCATGGCCAGCTGACTCCTTCCTGTCCCTCACAGCACATACTAACCCTTACTGTCCCTACACAACTACCTGACCCTTACTCTTCACAGCACAGCTGAAAAACTCCAACTCTCCTCTCCACCAGCTAATCCACTCTTTTATAACACCCATCCTTATTGCACCATCCTTACTGGACACAGCAGTGACCTATTAAGGGCAAGGCTGTTCTTACTCTTTGGTAATTAGTACAGCTGCAACTCCTCAGGGGTGAGATTGCCTCCTGCACTATCTCTATTCTCTTACAATCCATCCTCCCACAATCTGCACTCTTTTAGAGTTTTGACTGCTCCTTTTCTTAGAGCAGCTTTCATTGAAATGCTGATAAAATGTGCCCTTTTTAGGCTAAATGGGGATGTTTTCAAGGTAAAATAAACCAAAGAACTACACTGCAAATTCAACAGTAATTATGCCTTGGTCTTCAAGGAAAAGTTCCTTCTCCCTGTCTGATTCCTAGGCTGTAATTTCACAGGACAGGTAGTGCCTCAACATTTGCATCTCATGAGGTTTATAGGCAGCAGGAAAAGAGAAATTCCTGAGGCAGTCAGTGTCAAGTTCTGCATGCAGATAGCTCTGAACCCTCTCTGTGCTCTTCACAAACCATTCTCTGATGGGATTGCTGGCAGTGGGACCCTTGAGCCTCATTGCAGAGAGCTGGATGCAGAGTATGGGGGACATGAAGTAATTTTATCCCCCAGGATCTTGTGAGGGCTGGATCTCCTCAGCAGTGGCTCAGTGGCTGTTTCTGAGCCTGTCTGTTCTGTCCTCTGCTGCCTGTGCTTGGTTTGCTCCCTGCTTGCCCAAGGGAGCTGCAGTGCAGCAGGAATCTCCTGGCCAGGTGTCCCCCCAGCCCTGATCCCTCTCTTTGTGTTGCAGTCCTTTCTCCGTGGTGCCGACCGCAGGAACTCTGGGTGCTGGTGACACCATGCAGGTGACAGTGACATTTCACCCGCTGACCAACGGGGACCATTGCAGCCTCCTGAGCTGCAACACAGGTGAGTGCTGGGCCCTGCAGGGCACAGGACAGTTCTCCACATGGCTCCCTGCTGTCCCATCCCCTGCATTCCCTCTAGAGGTGCCTCTCTGTTCCAGATTTACCCCAAAGCAAACTGAGAACTCCTTGGTGTTTGGGGAGTTGATAAAACCCCCTCTAACAGGGGATTTTTGGACTCCTGTTCTGCTGGGAGTTGCTGAGTGGAGGAAGGAGGAACCCTAATTCTCCACTACGATGTGGCTATGCCTGGGTGAAGTTTTATTTGATTCCTGGACAATGCTGTATGAGAGGTGTGAGGTTTCCATCAGACTCTCTCCAATGCAATGGATTTCTTGCACACCTCTGTCCCATATGCTGCTTCTCCACTGGCTTGTCACAGACCCTTTTTCTATGTTGCCCTCTACACATAAATGTAGTTTCTGTCTAATAACGGTTTCAGGCCCTCGAGTTCCTGGTCAGTGACAAGTCAAGACAAAGTTTTCGTCATCCCCATTTCCCAGGCTGTTCACGCTGTTGCAAACCTCTCACATCTATCTCCCATTTGATTTCTAGACTGAGGAATCCCATTCAGTCTTCATAAAGAAGCTGCTCTGTACTTATTAATCTTTCCTTTGTCCCTTTTTTATTTAATTTGAAATGCTTGGTTTTTGAGATCAGAACAATATAAAATATTTCAAGACTGTTGTGGCTGTGGGTTTGGAAAGGGAAATGATGATGATTTTCATGTTGTTCATTTTGTAGTGGTTTGTCATATTGCAGAGCCAGGCTGGTTGTGTTTCCTCACCTGTGTCCCCTCCTGCTGTGGGCTGTCACTTCACTTGTTCCTCTGGGCCTCCTTTTGCTGCCCACCTGCCCCCAGGCATATTTGCTGGTCAGCAACAAGGGATCCAAGGGATCAGAAGAGACAGGAGTCTCCTGGGATGCCTGGGGAGACCCTGGGCAAGGCAGGGCTGAACAGGGCTGCTCTGAGTGAGTCACCAGAGCACATCTGACAAATCTCCCTGCCCATACCGTCACCTTGGGGCCAAATCTCCACAAACACACTCAGAAATAAGGTGTTTAAGGAGCTGCCCAGGACATCCCCACGCTCTACACACAGAGCTGTCAGGATGTGACAAATGGACTGATCCACAGAATTGCTAACACAGCTAAAAGCTGTGACACCTTCTTCTGTGCCCTGTGGTTTGCTCTGTTCCTTGTGCTTCCATCAGCCAGTGAGCTGAGCAAAGACTCCCCTTTGCTTTGTTCCAGGTGAAGAAAGAATCCACACAAAGCTCTACGGAGAAGCTGTAGATGTCAACATTGGGTTGAGCACAAATTCCGTGGAGGCTGGCAAGACCTTCATCACCATGTCAAGCCACAGAACCCTGTTCATTGAAAACAGGAGTAACATCACAGCCCACTTCCAGTGGAAGGCTTTTCCTACTGAGGAAGATGAGAATGAAGAGAAGAGGAGGTTGGTTTGAAAGATACATTTCAGTGAGATACATGGCCCAAGACTAAAACTGATGTGTGGCCTCAGGGGGGTGTTGGTGCTTTGGAATGGTTTAGGCCAAGTAACCCATGCCTGGCACTGGGGTGTGTGTCCCTGGGCTTCAGGAGCTCAGCACTCAGCATTCCAGTTCCATTTAAACTCCAACCAAGGATGGCATTTTGGGAAGGAAAGGTTGGTTACAATGACTGGATTTCCTCAAGTTCTGATTGGGCTTTTGCCTCTCTAATCTTCTTCCTACATGACCAACATTCTTAAACAATTCCTGAGTTGCTAGCCCCTCTTTCCAAAGGTGATACACCCTCTTTTTTTCCCTTAGTTCTTCAAGAGCTCCTTGCCCATCCAGGCTGGTTGTCTTCCCCATCAGCTTGTCTTTCAGCACACAGGGACAGTTTGTTCCTGTGTCTTCAAGACTTCTTTCTTGAAGTATCTCCATTCTTCCTGGACCCCTTTGTTTTTAAGGGCATTCTCCAAATCAGTCTCTTGAACAGGCCAAAGTCTGCCCTCCAGAAGTCCAGTGTTGAAGTTTTGTTGATTCCCCTCCTTGTTTCACCAAATATTGAGAACTTGATTATTTCACGGTCACTGTATCCCAGACAGTGGTGAACAGATCAAGTTCATTTAGGGAACTAAATTCCCTAATTCTTCATCATTAGGGAATCTCCTGGTGATATCCAGTACCTGGACTCCAGGGAGGTAGCACACTTCCCTGTGGAATGGATCTGGTCAATCTAGAGGGCCCTCAGTTCCCCTTAGAAGGGAGTCACCTACTACCACTACCTTTCTTCTTAATACTTGAGGCTGTGATCTGTTTGAGAGACCAAGTGCAACTGGGACACTCTCTAGACAGAATTTTTTCTTTAGTGTCATCTGCCTGACCCTCTGGAGCCTGGGGTCAGGCACCTGGGTAGGTGATGGGGGTGAGGACAGAATTTTATTACCTCCCCAGCAGAGACCCATTTCCATTCCCCACTGTCTCTTAGGTATCCTCCTTCTGCCTGCTCACAAGATGGGCAGGGCTCCTCTGGTTCCTGCTGAGCTTCTCTCAGGGTTGGATGGGTGTAACTCCACCAGTTTATTTCTTTTTCACTCTCCCTAATGCTCCTCAGCCTTTCCACTTCTTCCTTAAGCTCTGTCACCAGACAGAGCAGATCATTCACCTGCTCACACCACATGCAGGTGTCTTTTGCACTAACCTCTGATATTAACACCAGGCTCAGACCCTCCCTGCAGCCAGGGGCCTGGACAGCTGCATCCTTCCTGGGGGGTTCTCTTTGAGTTAGTACACTCCTGCTGGCAGCAGCAGCAGCAGCAATGGCTTTTCATCATTTGTAAACCATTGCTAGGAAAAAAAAAAAAGGCAGAAAGAAGAAAGAAAGAAAAAAAAAGGCAAGCACCTCACAACCAGCCAATAGACACAACCCACTACACAAGGAGAGTGGGTCACTGCACCCTTTCTGCTCAGCCAGGCAAAACCTGAAAAACTGCTGGGCCAAAACTGCTGTGGCAAGCCCCTGTTTGCTGTGGGCCAGGTCACTTGCACTCTCCAGAGCCATTTGAAATTGCCTGCAAAGGACCAGGAGAGCGACCCTTGCCCGCTCAAATGGCTGGTGAGAGGGTCCTTTAGTGCCCTGGGCTTCTTGGTTTTCCACTGTTCTCCATCTCCTTACACAGTGTTTGACTTCCATACAAGCTCTGTGTGTTAAAAGAAAATCCCATGACCTTCTCTGGCTACTTCCCTGGGCTGTTTATTTCCATTTTTTCCCACTTGCCTGCCTCAGCCTGGACCCCAGGTGATCCACTTTCCCCTCAGAAGCAACTACATTTCCCCAAAGTAAACTTCAACCTGGTTTTGGTTTTGTGGGGTTTCTTCCAATTATATTTGGTTTTATGCCAGTTTGTGTCCTAGACTGTCACCAGGACATGTTGTTCTTCCTTACTTCTGGTCACTGGAATGGTTTTAGCTCCAAGGCCACTGTCCTGCTGTCAGAGAAGCTTTTGAGATCTCAGAGCAAAGAGGACTTTTTATGAGAGGAGATAGTGCAGGATCCTTTTCCTTTCAGGACATTCTACTGCCATGCACTGGGATGGGACCCAAAAAGCTCTGGATCATGAAACTCCAGGAGTTTGCTGTCTCCCTCCTGCACAACAAAGTCCCTTCCCCTCTCAGAGCCTCTGTTTTCATGCATATAAAACCTTGAATGTCACTGAAGGGATTCGGTGCCTGAATTCATCAATTTCCTTTGGAAGTGCTCTGGGATGCTCTTGTGAAAGGCAGAGTAGGGAACAGGGCAGGTCCAAAATGGAAGAAACAAAGAGTGATGCTGGTAACATGTAGCTGCAAGCCAGCTTGCTGTCCCCTTGCCAGGGAAGTGCTGCTCCATCATCTTTTATCTGCTTCCCCCAAGCAACTCAGTGGTAGGAAAAGCCACTTGAAATGGCAGGTGGATTCTCCCTCAGTTTTGGCAGAGGCTTTGAGCCAGGAGGTTCTCTTGAGGGCTGCTGGCTTTGGAAACCTCTGCTGAGCTTGCAAGTGTGGAGTAAAACTCCCTGCTGTGCCAGTGAATAAGTTATCCTCTGATCCATCTGGGACCCCCATGGCTTGGGGTCAGCCCTTGCTGGGGAGCTGCTGCTGCTGCTCCTCCCCAGGTGCTTTGCTCTCCTGCACTCCCACTTCTCTCTGCAAATCTGTGGCTCATGAAACCATCTGCTGGCCTTGTCTCTCCCTGGGGCTGCAGGCAGCGTCCTTTGCTGCACCCACCGAGTGAGGCGAGGCTGGAAAAATTCACGAAGGAGAAAAAAATGGAGAAGGAGAAGGGCTCTTATGAAGATCGCAGTGCCCTCCTGAGCAGCATGGTCCAGGAGAAGATGGCAAAGGTGCAAGAAGACTCCATGCTGTTCTCCAGTGACATTTTTTTCATTGAGCCAATGGTAAGTGATAGCTGAGAGCCTCATTTTCCTCCTCCTCCTCCTCCTCCTCCTTTCTGGAGCGGCTGCAGAGCTCCCTGCTCAAAGCATTTGTGCCCTGCAGGCTCAAGGCAGGGCTGGGAGCCTGACACAGCCCAGCTCTGCTGCCAGGCTGGAGCTCAAGGCCCTGCGTGCGTGTCCTTGCAGTGTCACAGGGAGCAGTTCCTGTAGGCAGGGGCTCCCCCCACACGTGGGGCTCAGCAGAGGCTGTTGGAGCACTGCCAGCTCACACACTGACCTGAGGCTTGCAATGGTTCCCTGGCAAAAGGAGGCCAAATTCAGCCCAAGGTTAATGACAGAAATGCCAATCCCCTCCTGTGAGCACGCCTTGCACTATTGCTGAGTGTCCCTTCCAGTGTCATCCTTGTGTGAGCCTGGACACAAGGGTGCAAGGTTGAAATGGGCCTTTGGAGTTCTCCTGCACACAGGGACAGAAAACTTTTTCCTTTTCTGGTGATGCAAGCAAACTGCCACGTGCTCCCATCAGCCAGAGCCCTGGCATTGGGAGAGATGATGAATGCCTGGTGTCTGCACGGAGAAAAATCCCTTCTCATCTTGCAGTAAAGCCCAGAATAATGCCAACCTCTGCTTTCTTTCAAAACAGGTTAAACTAATATTTTTATTTCCAAGGAAGGGATCATCTTCTCTTCTTGGTTACTCCTGTGGCCCATCTAAGGCCAAGTGCAAAGTGGCAGTTACATCCCATGTAGCTGACAGCAGCGTGATGTGCCCAAGAGCTTGTGTCAGAGCAGCAGGAATATTGTGGAGAGAGGCAGCTGATCAGCTGAGCATTGAGAGCTTCCAGCGCTGTGTTGAGCTGGGTTTGGAGTGTTTCCTTGGGCTCCTTGTGTTGTTCACTCATCATTGATGCTCTAAATCAAGGCTTACAGGACTGTGGTTAAAAACAAGAAACATGAATTTGAAGAGCAATGTTTTGCTGTCTCTTTCTGTTGTAGGAGGGAGAAATTGGGCCGAATTGTTCGGCTGAAATCAAGGTGATCTTCAAACCCCTAGAGGCACTGGGGTACCAAAGTATGGCTTACTGCAACATCTCAGGTACAGCTCCTTCCTCTGCTTCTCTCACCCACAGTGAGGCCATGGTGCAAGCCTGGGCTCCTGTGTAACTGCTGGGAAGAGTCCCTGGTCAGCAGGGCAGTGCTGGCACATCCCCCCTGGCCCTGCAGCTTCCAGGGAGTCTCCTGTGCTAGGCCAGGGCTCAGAATGCTGTGTCTGGGTTACCAATCCCAGAACAGCCCAGGCAGTGCAGGGAGAGGTTTTCATGCCATGGCTTTGCCAGCATTTCCTCAAAGGCCAAAGAGCTCCAGAGCAGAGCAGCTTTAGTGAACAAGCACTAAGCCCCTCTAGACACCTCCAGGATGGGTCCATTTGACATGGATCCATCATCAGGCAGCAGGAGCTGAATTGTAAATGTGCTCCCTGAGCCTGGATCACCTCCCACTGCCCAAAGGTGGCTGAGCCCCACTGAGCCCAGGGTGGTTGTAGAAGGAGCACCCTTGGCCAGCATTTGCTTCTGTCCCTGTGTGGGAATTGTCACCTTGCAACTCAGTCTGTGGAAATAGAACACAGTGCTGAGTGTCAGAAGTTGAGGACTTTGGCAACAAAGTCATGTGCTACTGGGCCAGGTAGTTTGGCAATTGCTGCCTGGCAATTTGCTCTTTATGAGCTTTGTGCCTTCACTGAATGGATTTCAAAGCTTCTCTAAAGGCATGGAAAAGAAACCACAGAATTATAGTATGTTCAGGATGGAATGGACCTTAAAGATCAAACAGTCCCCTCCCACTAGATCAGGTAGCTCTAAGCCCCATCCAGCCTGGCTTTGAACACTTTCAGGGCTGGAGCCTCACCCCTGGGGAATCTGCCCCAGTGTCTCACCACCCCCACAGTAAAAAATTTCTTCCTAATATCTAACCTAAATTTCCTTTCTTTCAATTTATACCCATTATGCCTTGGCCTGTTGCTACAGGACATCAGAGATGTTTTAAACTCAGCAGACTGGTGGTTAAAATTGGAAAGCAGCCCAAGGAATGGGTTAGAAATTAGAAGTCAGCCCCAAGGGATATCTCCTGAGGGAAAAGAAGGGCCTATATCTTCTCCTGCAGCATCAGGAGCTGGTTGCATCCAGCTCAGAGTCAGGGACTAGCACTGAGGCAGCCTGGAAAATCCAGTGTGACAGAGGCAATGACTGTACTGCAATGGACATCTCTCCCCAGGCCGTGAGAGCAGGCTGCCCCTGCACCTCAGAGGGGAAGGCCAAGGACCCTTGATTGAACTCAGCTCTCCTACACTGAACCTTGAGAATGTTCTTGTCAACACCCCCCATGTCTATGAGGTGAGCAGCAGGGCTTGGGATGGATCCTGATGGCTCCTGAGGCGGCAGCAAGCCTGGTGGAGCTGTGGAATTGCTGCCAGCCTGGGCACTTGTGAGCAGGGAATATTTGATGTACTGCTCAAACCTGGGGGGTCAGAAACGTGTGTCTGTTCCTGAAGCCCCAGTCCCTGCTTTTAGGCAGCCTTCCTTAGGGATCAGCTGGGAGGCTTCCTGCAAAACAACCCCTTGGGCCATGAAACCAGCACTGGCTCCAAAAGCTGCATGTTCAGAGGCGTTTGTGGCAGTGCCAGACACAAGGCACCTTTGGACTGGGCTCTGCAGAAGCAGCTGCAACAAACTGGCTGCCTTTGAGCTTCAGCCTCTGCAAACAGCTCCCAGTCAAGTGTCCCTGCTTATTCCTGGAAGTCACAGGAAAGCCATCCAGCCTCCTGGCTCAGTACTGGCCCTTGCTAAAGGCTCGGGAGTTCTCTCCTTTGCTGAGCAGTCCCTCACCACACTTTGGCCTCGGTGCATCTCTGATCCTAGAAAGAGAAAAGTGCTCCTGGGAATAAAGCAGAGGAGTTTTCTACCTATTTGCCTCTCCCTCCAGAAAAAAAAAAAATCAAGGGAGAGCAACTGAAAGAGGTAGAAAATGAGGCTCTACATCATGCCAGACGCTTTCAAAAGCTTGGCTGTGGAAGGGAAAGACACACTGAGTTTTCTTACCAAAAGATGATGCTGTCTACACATTTTGATGCTGATGCCTCATTCTCAATGTATTGTTTCATGGTATGGGAAAGGTGAATGAGTAGATGGTGCTGTTGGAGCTGTGCTCACTGGGGCAGCAGCAGCTCTGGGGTGATTCACTCTGCAGCTGCAATCACCCCACTCAGGGCTCTCAGGGCCAGCTCCCAATGAGCTGGGTGCTGCTGAGCAGAGGTGCACTGCTCTGTGTCCATGGGATAAGCCCAGGGTGACTGCAGGTCAGTGGAGTTGCCACTGCTCTGCATGAAAACCCAAAGGCAGAACTTGTCCTGTTGTATTTCTTTGACTTCTGCCATTCAGCAGCACAAAGCATCTTCTGCCTTTGCTGGGTGTTCATTGCATCATTAGACAAGAACTCACAAGAAGAGATGGTTCCACATGTATTTCCATTTTTATTTCTTGCTGCTTCAGGTGAAGCTGATAAACCAAGGAGTTCTTGATGGTCCCTTCACCTACATCACTTCAACCACAGATGTAGGCTCCCTCTTCAAGTTTGAGCCCGAGGAGGGCATCATTGCAGCAGGTGGGAGCCAGACTCTTCAGATCTCCTTCCATAGCACCGTGCTGGGGAGCTTTGAGGAGGAGTTCCAGTTCAGTGTGGCTGGATCTCCTACGCCTGCTGTCCTGACCATCAAGTAAGGACCCTGGCAGCTGGGTGGGCACATCTGTGGCTGTCTCTGGGACATCTCCCACCTACCTCCTTTTGGGGTTGAGCAGAGAAAAAAGGTGTTTCCTGAGGTCCTAATCTTTGCTGTGATCCTGGCATTACCTTAGTGTGAGGATGCCTTCTGCCCTCTGTGGTGCCTGGCAGCTGGCATGACTCCTCCCTGCAGGGATCTCCCTGTGCCTTGGGCCATGGCAGGCAGTGGGATGGATCAGCTTTGGGCAGCAGCTGCTCTGGGATGTCCCAGCTGAACACCCAGCAAGGCCCCCAGGGCTTTGCAGATGGGCCAGCCTGGGTGATTCTGCCCCAGCAGCAGTGTTTGTAAAAACTTGTGTTAATAATCCATGCTAGATGGGCAGCAGCAGCATCAGCTCCCCTCTCATGGCCATGCTGTGGGGCACAGACCGTGCTCCCAGCTCCTGTGCACAGAGTGCTCTGGTGCCTCCTTTGCACAGCCAGCAAAGGGCTGATGTGGGAGTCAGGAACTGTGCAGCAGGGGCTGTGCCAAGGACTGGGGCACCATCCCGTGGGCTGGTGCCATGGCAGGAGACAATCCTGGCCCAGCCAAAGGGAGAAGGGCTGATCATAGGGGAGGCAGAGCTCAGTCCTCAGCACCACAGCATCGTGAGGCCTTGTCCCTGCCAGCCTGAGCCATGTGCTGCTGGGATAATGCAGTAGAAGCAGGAGAGCTGATGCTGGCTGCTCTGCAGCTTTGGAGCTGGGCTGCTGCTCTTGGCAGGCACTGGCTCAAGGCAGTCAACAAATGAAAACAATCTGCAGTCTATTATACCAATGAGTTAAGGGAAATGGATTAAAAAGAACAAGGAAGTTATTCCTTAGCAAGAGAAAAGTGGTGAGTAGGTGTGCCCATAGTGGAGAAACAAGTATGCTGGCTTTGTTTTTGGAGGAAAAGTGCTGCTTTTTTAGTTTGGAAATCAAGAGGGAACCTTTCACCATCAAATAATTGATTCTCCTCTGTCCCTCCCCCAAACTGCTCATGGGGTGTTTCTGCATAAGCAGCTTTCTCCTGGAGCAAGGGCAGGTGTCTCTTGTTGGGATGTGCAGAGCAGAGCCAGGGGCAGTCCTGTGAATACAACACAAGGCCCAGGTCACTGCTCCTTGATTTGGAACCAAAAGGCAGAGTGGGCATTGATTGGCATCAACCATGAAATCAACTCATGAGTGTTTATTTATGAGTGCAGCTTCAAGTGCTGATTTCAGTGGATGTTGGTGACTTTTGGAGTGTGTCTGCTGAGTTCAAGGCCAGGGGAGGTGCTGTGCTAGATTCAGGACAGCCTTGTTTGCTTGTTGAAGCTCTTGCTCTTGGCTGTGCCAGCTGGGGCACTGCTGACAAGCTGGTCCTTTCCTCTAGAATTCATCTGTCCCCTGGGTAGAACTGTTGCTGCTCTTTCCAGAGGATGTTTGGGGCTCCCCTGGATTCATGTCTCAGAACTCTGTAATGATTATGTGGGTCAAAATCCTGAGAAAGCTCCTCCATGGGAACAGCAGTTGCAGCTAAGAAGGAGCAAAGCAGGGAACCTGTGGCTGGAAGGGCTGCTTACAGAAGCTTGTGGGGACACCTTGATGTCCATCCCATTGCAGATGGGGAAACTGAGGCATGGAGCCATGTCTGGGTGTGTGTTCAGGGTCCTTCATGGGACCCCCAGCAACCCGGGGGCTTCTCCTGCCTGCCCTGTGCCCAGAGCCCATCAGGGGCTGTTGGCTGCTGCCACTTGGCTTGAGCTGCCCCCTGTGCACAGGGCCCTGTGCTGAGCACACGGTGCTGTGTTGGTTGGAAACCCAGGGTGCCCTGAGCCCAGGTTTTGTGCCCTGAGCCACGACAGCCGGACCTTTGCAATTCCTTTAACCGAGCCCTTTCCTGCTCTGTCCTCGGCCTCCAGGGGCAGCGTCACCGCACCGAGTTTAGAGTTCGATGTCGATGAGATCAACTTCGGTGAAATCTCCTTTGGTGAGTGTTGCCTGGGCTGGGACACAGCGTCAGGGATCTGTGCCTTCCAACAGAAAAGCATCCCTCACTCCTGGTCTGCCCCAGCAGCCTCTTCAGGCTGGGAACTGCAGGGCTGCAGGGCTGGTGCCTCAGGGGGCATTTTGCCATTGTGAGATCCAATGGAAGCAAGGAATAGAAAGTCAGTATTTTCTGGTGTCTCTGTGCTGCTTGAAAAGACAGATGTCTGCCAAGGAAGGTGGGAATCTTCCTAGAATGGAAAGAGGACCCCCTCCCTTCAAATTATTATACTTTTGAAATTACAGGGCTTCCAGGCAAAAAAATATGGGAAAAGGAATAACAGTTCTTTCCTAGAATATATCAGGACAGCACAAACAAGAACACAATAACAGAAGTTTCCAACCCACCAACTAGTGTTCATCCCCTTTGGCGTAGTTGTGATCAAAGGCAGGAGGAGCTGTGGAGATCCCAGAAAAGCCCACCCCCAGGGCCAAAACCCCCCAAAACCCCTGTCCCCCTTCCCAGACCAAGGGGAATATTCACTATGAAGCCTAAACCCATATTAATGAAGTTCATAAACTTTAAGAAAACTAATTGCCTTTCCTGAGCTGCTTCTTCCCCACCCTGCATCACCACTGAGGGACTTGTCAAGTTGCCTTTTGAATAAATGAAAGAAGAAAGGCAACAGATAGAAATATGGTTCTGAAACAGGAGATTCACCCTACTTAATCCGATTTCATTCCTGAAATCTCTTCAGCTGAAGGCAGCTGTTGTATCTTTGCTTCTTTTCAACTCTTGACTGTTGTCTGCATGTGCTGGCCTCAGTCTCATTTGAGGTTTTGACATCTGGGTTTGTCCTTTTTGCGCCTCTCTTGCCTCCCTGCTGGAGTCACTGCTGGAGCTGGCAGTGGTCACTTGGGTGGGCACAGAGAAGCTCTGGACTGCAGCTGCAGTTGTTTTTTCTCCCCATCTGTGTTCCAGTGACTCTTGGTGAGCAGGCCTGGGGAGAAGTGTCCTCCCCACAGAGCTGCCAGCCCAGCCAGATGTGCACTGCAGAGCAGGCTGTGGCTGCTCTGCGGGCTCTGCGGGACATCCCCACCATGAGTGGCTGTATCTCTGGCTTTGCAGGATGGAAAGCAAATCTCAGATCTAAAGTGGGGGAAACCCTTGCAGGCAGCAATCACAGTGAGCAGCATGGCTGTGATGTCCCTGTTTGTTGGCTGAGGTGGGGCCTGGTTCCTAATTGCTAATCTCAAAGCAAGGTTGGGGTGTGCCCCCAGTTGAGTGGGCTCTGAGCTGTCATGTGCTCAGTCTGGCCCAAACCAAGAGATGCTTTAAGGGTCCTGCAGTGAGAAAGTGCATTAGGGTGCTTTGCATCATGTTCTAGTTCCTGATTCCATCCTCACTTTCTTTTGCTGTAGCTTCTTCTCAATGACAACTCACTGTTTATGTATCTTGAAAATGGTGGTAGTGTTGGCAAGCTGACCAGGGAATTTGACAGCTTGAATTCTCAGAGTAAATGCTGGGTCTGGGTGCACACTCATCACTGAGAGAGAACTGGTGCTGGTTTGGGGCAGGTGAGGGAGCTCCTCCCCATCCCAAAGAGAGAAGCTTGCAGTGTTCAGCAGGGCTAGGAGTGGGCATTTTCAAGGCTGCGGTCTGGAATCAGTGTCCAAGGGAACTCAGTGACGATTCATTCCTCACGCAGCTTCTCGCTGAGCTGTAGTTCAGATCATAAAGAGCTCAACTCCAATCCCACTTTCATCCTGCCAGGATATTCCCCCAGGATCATGCCATAATGGGTGCCTGAATGGATATTTGTGTCCTTCCCCAGGCTTTCCCTGCACGCGGCGCTGCCGCCTCACCAACAGCTCCCCGGTGCCCCTGACGTTCCAGCTCCGCATGTTGGACGATGGCACGCAGCCGGCTGTGAGCAGCTTTGATCAAATACGCAAGGAAGGTGACCCATCCTGGAAGGAGGGAATTCATTTCTATCTGAAGCCCAAGGAGTTCACAATTAATCCCAGCCAAGGCACCATCCTCCCCCAGGGACACCAGGATATCGAGGTACGGCCAGAGCCCAGCCACAGACGCTGCAGCACCAGGGCTGGAGCTGCACTGCAGTGTGGGAGGGCTTTAGCTCTGGTGCCAGCTTTGAGCATCCTGGCAGTGAGAGATCTGCACTGCTGGGAGGCCTCTGCTAGCTGGCTTACTCGGGATGTTCCTCAGGGAGCACTGTTTGGTTTCCAAAATCACATGCTGAGGTCTCATACCTTATGGTCAAGGCCTGAAGCCATTCTTGTGTTTTTGAGAGCGATTTCTTTGATTGCAAGTGGGCAGAGCGAAGATGAGGGCAGAAGGTGGCTGTTAGAGAGATGTCATTGTATAAAGCAGTTAGCTTTTCTTCTTGGTCTCATTTCCCCCCTCCTGGGGAGCAGAATGATTTGTGTTCACTGCAGGATCTCCAGTGGAGACAAAACACTCTGCAGCCATGAACTGCCCAGCACCTGCTAGACCACACTTTGCCCTCAGCTTCCTGCTGTGAAGCTGAACTCATTGTGTTCAAGTCAGCAGATTTCCTCTGCATTTATGTCATCCTAGTCAGATGAAAAATTGGCCCCTTAATTTGAATGCAGTGGTGCATAGAGCTTTAGTCTAATGTTTTAATGAAGCTGACCTATGCTGTGATAGCAAGGTGTGTTTAACAAATCTGGTATTGCCAGAAGGCTTTTGTTACTCTCAAAGACTGTGCTCTAACATGGACCAGCAGAAGAATTAAGGCAAAATCTGCCCTTTCCTTACCATGAAACAAGAACTGGAGGATATTACACGTGGATAATGAGCTTTTGTAAGGAAGAATTGACTGTTCTTCTCTTCCACCAGGTGACCCTGTGCTCCAACACCGTCATGGATTTCTACCAGAGAATGCTGGTAGACCTGGAGGGTTTTGGCAAGGAAATGTCAGCACTGGTCATCACAGCCAGGTACCCTTGCCTGGCCTCCCCCAGGCACTGCCTTGCACAGGCTTTGCTGGCTGCAGCTGCCAAGGAGAAGTGCTAGTTAATGCCCTCATGTTGTGCCAGCTGGACATGAGAACAGCAGTGCTTGGGCAGCAGCCTGTGGTGAAAAGCACCCCTGCTCACAGCCCAGCACGGTCCTGGGCCTTTTTCTAAAGGGATCAGGAATGATATTTTTATTGGCCTGGGTTTTGGTGCTTGAGGTGGAACAAATTTCCCAAGGGCCTCCTCTCCTTCCTACAAGAGGTGGAGTTGTGCTGGTTGTGACCACCATGCGCTGGTTTGGGACACACCAGGCAGCTGCTGAGAGTCAGGGTCTGGTTATGTTAATGAGAGCATGTGACAGGGGAAAGTGGCTCACAGAAAGAGTGGTGGGGGCAAGATCTTATGAGGGGAAAGCAGCCCTTTATGTGGCAGGTCAGCTCCAGTTTTTCTCCTTCCCTGTGCTTCCTATTTTGAGCTTTAATGTTCTCAGACTTAAACCAAAAGTCGTTGTTGCTGCAGCAGAATTCCACCCTGCTGTGCTGCTGTGGGTGTCAGTGTGTTGCCAAGAGGGATGCAGCTCCCTGGTGCTGTTCCCTCTCCCAGGCAGAGCCATGCAGGCAGTGCCTGGGCTGCCATTTTGTCAAGCAAATGGAGCTGGGGCCAGTCAGTGCCTGGAGCTGTGCAGTGAAGGAGCCAGGGAGCTGCAGGGCCTGGCAGGGGCTGATCAGCCACTCTGTGGGGCAGCTGCTGTCTCGTGCCCTCCAAGGCTGGGGCCAGCAGCTGAGTTCTCAGGCAGGGCCACAGCACCATGGCAGAGAAGGGAGTCATTTGTACTGAGACACTGGAGTTGTGTGTTCCTTGGGCCTTAGGGAGCACTGATCCTTGTTGGGAAGGCTCCCCCAGAGCTCGTGGGTCACTGGGACTGTTCCAGGAGTCCTGTCAAGCCTTCCTGGGTAAAGGAGGGGCTGAGGCAGCTGTGGGGCAAAGGGCTCTGCCTGGGGCACTTGGCAGCCTCTGGGTGCTGCCTCTCAGGGTTTGCCCCTCCTTGACAAGACATGTTGGAGTGGGAAGAGGTAGAAGGCAATTTATCCCTGTAGGGCTGTTCAATGTGCATTGGACAGTGACCAATGTGTTCTGCTCCATTGCACAATCTTTGGGGGTAAATGTTCTCCATTCTCTCAGTATCTCTGATTGCCCTGGGGTCATCTCTTTGCCCAGGTGTCTTGTTCCTGCGCTGCGGGTGTACCCTGAAATCCTGCTACACGATGAGTGCCACCCGAATGTGCCCTACGAGAGGAAGTTCCTCATTGCAAATGACACCGACCTTCCTGGCTGCTATGGGCTCATTCCCCAGGTTTGGCATCACATCCACTTCCTCCTCTCAAATATTATTAGGGGATTATTAGGGGAAAAAAAGGGTTTGGATAAAGCCTTGCTGGTTTCTATTCAGTCTTAAAGACCTGCTGAGAACAGGATCCTACCTGAATGTAAACTTTAGGATGAAGTTCAACCTCCTGAGGAAACAGTTTATGTTCTAGTCTAGTCTTCAGGGTGTTTTCTTGTGGGAGATCTTAGTTGTGAAAAGCTGCTGCATCCACAGACACCAATGCCTGTGCTGGCAGCCTCCTTGCAGGACCCCCTGAGAATGCTAAGCCTACAATTCTTGCATCTTGTTTGTGCCTTTGACCTTTGTCCTGGGGATTTTTAAACATGTGTGTAAGTTGCTGTTGCATGGATGTTCAGGAGTTTAAGGTTTCTTCAGAGGTCCCTCTAAATTTGCATTTCATTCTGTCTCTTCCAGCAACGCAAGGACAACTCTCCTGTACTCTACTCCAGCCCCAAGCCCTGTGGGATTGTGCAGCCTCACAGCTTTGCAGAGATCCCAGTTATAATCGAAGTCCAAACACTGGACAGGCATTTCACCAACGTTCTTATCGGCGTGTTCGGGGATGAGAGAAACCCCCTGGTGAGGACAAGGGGAGATGTGAGCCTGTGTGCAACTGCTCCTGGCAGGGTGCACAGGGACAGGGATTCTGCCGGGGAAAACAGGCACAGGCTGCTGGGGAGAAGGACAGGAGGGATGGTGGCACAAACAGCTCCTGCCTTAGAGGTGGCAATCTCAGTGTCTGACAGAGAAGGTAGCTCATCTAAGCTGGAATCAAGGATTATTTTAGTTAATTAATCTTTAATGCTGGTTATTTTGGAAACGTCTGTTTTAAAATGTCTTCTCATCTCTCTGAGCACAAAAGAGGATGTCAGAAGATTTCTGGGAACCTTGAGCCTTCTGTAAAAGAAAGGAAAGCTGGCATTTGAAGAGTGGTTGGAGAAGGATTTAAATTTATATTAAAACAGATGGAAATGATGATGCCAAATTCCCTAGGTGGCACCAAACATCTGAACCTGGGCCATTGTGGCACTGCCTGTAAATCAGTGAACAGGAAGGACAGGCAGTGCAAGCTGAAGTCTCACAAACAGTTGCTTTCTACTATCAGGCTGCTTCCCTTAAAGAGGAGGGTTTCTCCCCACCAGAATAACCAGTTGTTTAACTCTCAGCCTGATCTTAACTAGAAATTTCTTGCAAAGCTTCTACCTTTGGGCCAATAATTTGTGGTTTGAAAGTTTCTCATACCTTAATCCTTTTTAATTTGGAGGTGAATATGTATTTTTTTTTTCCCCAAAAGCCCAGCATTTCAGCTGGAAAGTGGAAGTAGTCCCTAAAGAAACAACTTGAGTGGAGTTGAGCTGTTTAAGCTTTTTTAGGTTTCCCTGTTATGGTTTGTTTTGGTTTTTTTTTGAAATCTTTCTTGCCTGCTTCCTGGAACAGAGACCAGAATTACGGAGCTCTGGACGGCTGGCAGAACTCTACCCAAGTCCCAGGCTGATAGAGTTTGGCAGGATCCCAGCTCTACAGCCTACTTCACGAAGCCTCACCCTCTTCAACAACAGTCTCGTCCCTACAGACTTCAGGATGGAGGTTGTAAGTATCTGTGGGGCTGTTTTCCAGGGAAATGGACTGGTCAGTAGCAGCCATGACTCGGTTTTTATATGCAAGATTTCCATACTGTCCTGTGTGAGAGGAGGCAAGATACTCCAATATTCCCTCTGAGCGAAGCGAGAGGAACCTGGCTCTGGAGTGGTTTTAGCTGGGGCACCTCTCAGTGAAATCAGGTGCAGAGATGTTGGAGCAGCAATTAATCTGGGTTGTGTTGACAAAGTTCTCCCTTAATTTTATGGAAGGTCTTTAGCTGTGTGTGTCACATTTTGGAGCTCTGCGATCAAGAGAAACCTGTGGTCCTTTGCTCCCCAGAGCATGGATTTCACTGTGGTTTCCCTGTCCCATCTACATTTGCTTTGTGCCAAACTGCTGTTAATAGTAGAGAGCAGGGTGTGAGGTGTGTCCTCAGACTGCTGGTGGGGAGGCAATTTTCACACCTCCTGGGGGTCAAGCCAGCTGGGCTGTCCACACAAGGACAAGGGTGGGGGTTGTGCACCCCCCAGCCTGTGATCTCTGTGCTATTGAAGAGCATCTTTGGGGAGCAGCTGCAGAGAAAGGCTGTTTAATATGTGGGGGCTGCATAGGGCAGAAGGAGCTGGGGCTGCTCCCCTGGCAGGGGGAGCAGGGCTGGTGCAGCCAGGAAGGGCTTGTAGGCTGGGCCTGGGGCTGGGTGGGATGTCTGCTGGAGGGGGAGATCTGTGAGGGGCTTGAGGTTTGTTCTTCTTCATGCTGGGTGTGTTGAACTTGTGGAGCTGGTTAAAACCTGATACCATGGACTTGTCTGTGTCTGTGGATAAAGCATCAGGTCATGTGGGAGAGTCCAGCCACAGCCTCCTGGGCCAAGGAGGAGGGGTGTGAATTTTCCTCTTGCTGCTTTTCCAGCTATTTCCACAATGGAGTTCTGCTTTCAGCCTCTGCAGGGAGCAATGCCCCTTGGCTGGGTGCTCATGGTGTGTAAAGGTTGGGTTTCATGTGCTCCTGCCAGGGCCAGACCTGCAGAGCTGTGTCTGCACAGCTGTGCTGGTGCAAGGCCTTTCCTCCCTCCTTTGGGCAGCCTCCAGCTCTCTTGGCCAATCTGTGAAGTCCATGAGAAAGCAGATGACAAGAGTTCTTGGGAAGAGTGGGCCATGCCCACAGAGCACATGCATCCAGTTTTCTTTCTGCTTCCTGCTTTCCTGCTCTGCTATAAGCATTTGGAGGTGACTTTTCTTTAGGCAGAGGGCACTGGGGCATCTCTCTACAGCTGATGATTGGTGGGGAGTGAGGGCTTCAGTCCTTTAGGGGATGTTGAGAAGCACTGATGGCCCCTTGGGAAAAAATAGTTTGCTGTTGGGGTTTTGCACAACTGGTTTTGCAGAGACATTCTTCAGGCTCTCAGCAGTGTCCTCCAGCCATGTGGTTTCTGCAGTGGGATTTGAGCAGTCCTGCTTCCTCTGGCCTTGAGCCTTTGTGAGAGGCCAGGAGAGAGAAAGCAGCTTTCCTTGGCCCACAGTGCAGAGAAAGACTGGGGAAGGAACACTCTCCTGAGGATAAGCATCCCTTATAGTTAGGTTAGTTAGGTGAGTCCATTAAAGGAGGGGAAAATACAGGTTGTATGAGCTCTGCTGTTGCCCAATACTGCATTTTAGGGATTTTAAGCCTTTATGATTTTTATCATCCCCTCTTTAGTCTTTCTTCTCTTGTACCCCACAAGAGACCAGGGTAGTTTCCTAAATGCATGTTGTGCTTGTCTTACAGGCTCGCAAACCCCACTGCTGTGCCATTGAACCCAGCAAAGGAGTGATCCCTGCTGAGGGTGAGGTGTCTGTGACTGTCACAGCAACGCTGGATGACACGGGGCTTTTTTCTGTCCCTGTCCGGCTGTTCTTTGGGAGCAACCGTTGCACCGCCTTCTGGCTGGTGGCTTTGAGCACTGGCACCACAATTGTCTTAGACAAGCCATTCAGCCCAGAGCTCAACTTGGGATACCAATTCAGGTAGGAGATCTCTCCACCCCCACCTCGCCTCCTGTCTCAACAAGGAGCAGTTTTGCTGTCGTCCTTCAAGCAAAGTCTTCTTCAGTGTTCAAAGCCCTGACTCTTCCCTGAAGGCAGAGATTCCTTTAGAAACACGTGAGGGCCAGTTGAGAGTTGTTAGACACCCTCAAAAGCCACTGACAGGGAAACCAGTTGTTAAATTGCCATTGAATTGTCTTTAGTTCTAAGACGTTGATGTCCTCACTTGACCAAGAAATGATCTCGCAGGTTCCCCCAGAACAAAAGGTTCCCGAAATGGTGCCCAGATGAGGCAGGTCCCTCCATGTGGCTGAGGCACCAAGGGAAGATGGCATCACACCCTTCCCTTCCAAAATGGCAAGCAGGGGCCCCGGGAACAAAGAGACAGGAGGGTGACAACCCCCACCGGCAAGGCAGGAGCCCACAGAGCAGTTCCAGAGGCAGATGGAAACTCTCTGGTTTGTGCGGGGTCTGCACTGCTGCTGCCGCCGCTTCCTCGTGCTGTTCGTGGGCTCTGCTGCTGCCCTGCTCTGCCCAGGGCCTCGCTCAATTTTTCACTGCCAGCAGAGTTTGCAAAGTTCACTTCCAAACAGTTTCTAATGCAAAATGAAGTTTCTACAAATGGCTAGCAGTGCAAAACCAAAGCTACTATGAATGAGAGAGGCTCTGCACCCCTGGTGTCCTCTCCTGGAGCAGGCAGTTTTTACCAGCTTGCTGGTATCATCCAGAAACTGTCTCCGAGCTGGCTTTTAGAAATGTCTGCAGTCATACCCTCACACACAAGGTCCCCAAGTGCAGGATCTCAAAGATTCAGTAACAGTTTCAGGCACAGATTAATACAAAATACAGCAACAGTATGAATCAACTCAGAACAAACATTCTGGGGGAAAACACCACCTCCTGTTAGCCTCACCTGGAAAATGTTACATTACCATTATAAGCATATTTCCCTTTGCAATAATGACGTCAAAAGGGCACCTTATCAGACACTATTTCTGGTCCACATTAGGAGCTGGAAATGTAGACAGTCTCCAAGAAATTAACACCTCAGGTTGCTCACTGGGAGCAATCTGATGACCAGGGAAATAGCTACTCCCATACTATTTTCCATCCTGCCTTCTATTCCAGCCTCATGCCCTGTATTCATCAGTTCAAAGTAAGAAACAGGGGCCACCATTTCCATCGGCTCTTCTGGAGTGTGGAATGCCACAGCCCATCTGAGCAGGAGGGCCAGAGTGTCTCAACCCTCAGCAGCCCCAGGGATGATTCCCAGGGCCCCAAACGTGCCAGCCCCGTGTTTGGGCTGGAGCCACTGTTGATGGACCTGCAGCCAGGCCAGTCTGAGGACATGGTGCTGCGAGGCTTCTCCCGCATCCCACAGGTGAGGTCCCCACCATGGCTGAGCCTGGGGAACCATCAGCCCCTCCTCTGGGCTTGTTCCACAGGCCCTTGACATTTGCCTGGGCAAATGAGCAGAGGCCTTCAAGAAGCTGATGTAAGACCACACGTTTCTGTGGCAGCACCAGTTGCTTTCCTTGCTGGCCACCATCAGACCAGCTGAGACTTCATTGTGATTCCACAGCTATCAAAACCCAGTGCTGATCCCAAAGCAGCAGTGGAAGGAAATATTGCTCTTTTTGGGCAAACAGTGCTGCATGCTTAGTCAGCAAAGAAGGGCATAGAAATAAGTTACACTTAGTCTAAGAGCCCAAAAAGAAAGTGAATTAAACAAGTGCCAAGTGATTTATCTGGGGTAAGCACAGAGTAAAACAAAAGCCTTGGGAAGAGAGGGAGTATTTCACAAGTGCCTTTTGTGGGTATTGGGATACAGTACTACAGACAATTGAGCACAAAATAAATAGGCTGCATCACTGGAAGAAAAGGGGCCAGTGACCATAACTCTGTGGCAAGAATAGAGCCTGTGGTGGGTGGGTGCTGAGCCAGTGGAGGGCATTTGCTGGATGCTCTGCCACCACCCACTGGTGACAAGTGACTCTTGCATGCAGGAGGTGCAGGATTATGTGATGTGTGAAGCTGTCAGTATGATAACCAGCAGGACAGAGAAGATAATAGAGACAGTCCTTACCTGCAAGTTTATTCACCCCTCTATAGAAATGTCAGCCACACACTTCTCTTTCCGGGTGAACAAGGTAAGTCTGGATTGCATCCTAGCATTTAACAGCATGGCTGAGGGGGGTGTGTGCTTGTGTTAAAGCCCCTCTTTACGCTTCACTCTGTAAAGTGAGTGAAGATGCTTTTAGAGATGAGACTGGTATTTAATTTCCCCAAAGTAAAATTGCAGTTACAGCTGCACTGCCAAGGGGGATTGTGGCCACTTCCAGAGAAATGCCAGTTTCTGTGCTCACTGTAAAGGGAGGTTTTGGAGGATGCTCCATGGCACGGTGATGTCTGTACACTGATGCTGTAGGGAAGCTGGGAAAAATGGAGATTCCTGTGAATTCCTCAGGCTGACAAGGAAAAACCCATCACCTCCTGTGTCTCTTTGCCTTCTCTGCTGTTGGCATGAATACTTTATGATATAGTTATATGGTACAGCTCTGTGCATTTCCCAAGTCTCACCTGCTTCAAAGAACCCCAGACATCTTGCAGCTGCAGTGATAACACTGAGGCAGAGCAGGTGCCCTTTAGTCTCTGGATCCCAACTCCAGCATCACCTTTCCCTCTCCTGCAAGTTGTCTAAAAAAGAGAAGATCTTTCATCCTTTGGTTTCTGTAGTTTCAGGCCTCTCCTCTGGTTTCCCAGGCTTCCACTGAAGTACAGAATCCCCCCTGCAACAGGCAGTTCAGATGTAATTTAGGAGCTTTTCAGCTCTCCCTGATTCTGCCTGGGTTTTGCTCAATGCCACACACACAAACTGATTTATTGCATACTATGGCACAGCACCTGTTTGGTATCAGTACCTCCTGAACTGGCTTCCCAAAGTCTCTGGTTTCTCTAAACCATGCAGGAAGCCCAGCACAATGCACAGACAGGAAGGAAGAGCCCAGGCTTTTATGAGGCTGCTAGAGCCAATAAGGCTGTGAGAAATGACTGTATGGGAATGAGGACCATCTAGTGCTGTTTTGCCCAACAGAAAGACAAATCTGCAGACAAATGGCCTGGATTCACTTTCTGCTTTAGATCTTGTTCAAGCAGCCACCTCCTCTCAGGGGCCTATTCCCTCATCTGTACTTGGGAGTGTTTCCCTGTCCCCCAGATGATGCTGTGGTTTCTAAACATGAAAAGCATCTGCTATAAAGAAAAACTGCCTGGAAGGGTAGAAACAAATAGAAAGGGTAAATAGAGATGGATGCACTTGTGGGGCTGAAGAATGTGAGATGCATCAGAAGCAGAAGGACGTCTATGGCTAGTTGAGGCTGGTTTTCCTTCTCTCCTGTTTCCATAGAAACCCAGTGATGTCCTGAGGCTGAAGTACCAGCCTTTGGCTTTAAAAAACACCTGCATGCTGCCACTGGACCTCATGCTGGACTTGGAGCGGCCGTTCCTGGTCTGTGATAAGGAGCAGCAGCCCCTCCCAGGTGGCCAGGTGAGCAGCCCTGGCCTCCTCCAGTGGGGTCTGAAGAGGAGGGATGTGGTGGTGCCTTTCTGTTGGGAGCTCCTTGAGTCAAGAAGTTTATTCTGTAGCATCAGCAGTGGGCTGGCCTGAGCTGCATCAGCAAAGCTGCTGAAAGAATCAAAATCTTATCTGAATTGAGAAGATCCATCCTGGCTTTAAGGCACAGGGAGAAGGGAGCAGGCAGCTGGGTCTGGGCAAGCCATGCAGGGAAGGTGTCTCCTGGAAAGCCATGCCAGCTCTCCAGCAGCCACCCCCTTGTACTGGGGCTGAGCACAGAAACGGGAGCCTGAGGGATCCTGGACTGGCCTGTGGTGCCTGCAGCCAGACCCCTGCTGTAGGGAGATGAACCATGAACTGAGAAGCCCGTGCTGGGGTCACTTGGAGCATTTACTGTTTCATGCTGTCAGACCTTGGGACATCATCCCACAGGTGATTAATTACTGCTCATCTCCTTGCAGCCTGTGAGAGTGGATGTAGGGGAGACCTGTCATCTCTATGTCGCGTTTGACCCAGCTTATGAACTGGATTTTAAGACCTGGAAAAAAGAGAAGATTCTGAATATAAACTTGGTCAGGGGCCATCCTTTTGTGGAGCGTATCATCCTTTGGGGAGAAGTGCACTTCCCAAATCTCCAAATGCAGCCCAGCTCCCTGGAGTTTGGCTGCATCGTGGCTGGTGCTGAAGAAGTGCGTTCCCTGGAGATGACCAACTGCAGCCCACTGCCCGTCCAGTACCGCTGGTCATTCCACTCCAAGAGCCAGGTTTACAGGTTGAGGTATGTGCACCTTTGCCCTCCCCTTGAAGCTCTTCTTGCTGGTGTCCTGTTTGTACTATTTGCCTGGGATCTGACAGACTGCTTCTGGCTTTTTCTTATGCAAATAACACCGACCAGCTGTGCTCAGGCTGGATGCCCAGGGAATGGGTTTTCTACCAATTTGGTGCTGCCCCCACAGTGGTTTCCCTGGGAAGGAAAGCTAGGGTGAAAGCTGCTTTCTCAGACTTCTGTGGCATGAGGCAATGTCCACCTTGATGAAGGGCTCCTAGTCCCAGCTCCCACAGTGCTGCTGGAGGCCCTTCTGGCCCCTCTGCTTTGGGATGGGTCCTCTCTGCAGGTGCTTCTCTCTGCTCCTCACCTTCCTCCCTTGCATTGTGCTGGAGGATGCCCAGACAGTCCCAACACCAGACAAAGAGCTACTTAGTGCCTGGGCTGATGCTGAATAGCCAGCTGAACAGCCTTCCCTTCTTTTCTGAGACAACTCCTTTACTGCCAGGACAATTTCTTTCCCAGGGGTCAGCTTTCAGTGGACACCTTGGATTCTTCACTCCCTTTTTTTGTGACACTTGTTACTCATTTTGACTTTCCCTCACTGCAACATGTCCCTTATGGGTTCTGTAGTGCTTGACAGCAGGACTTGTTCATCACATTATCTCCTATCCCTGTCTCCCAGAGAGTTTCTACTTTAGAGTGAAAAATGTCATTTTCTGGGCACCATGGTCCTGGGAAGTTGCCTCAAACTATTCATTACAACTAAAGACAGTGGAATAGATGATTAGGGATCTCTTGGGGGTTATGATGAGAGAGCACCTCATCCAGAAATGAAACCCAGGCTTAGATAACAAGCTACAAAGCTAAAGACAGTGATTCTTTGGGGAGCAGGTCATTACAGGCCTGTCTGGGAATGGAGCATCCAGGTGGTGTTTGACTGTGGAGAGCACTTGCAGCTCAGCAGGCTGACAGGCAGGCACAGCTCAGCTGTGTCCCTCACATGGCATTAGAAACACAAGCAGAGTTACCCTGAGCACCTGCTTCAATTTAAAATGGGGGATGTGACCTGAGTCACCTGGGAGTGTTGGACAATGTCAACCAAGCCCCCGAACACTGTCAGGGAAACATTCCTGATAAATCCCTGGTAGAGCTGCAGTTTCTGGTGTTGGGCACTGGGGGTGGGGGCTGTGCTGGCTCATCAGTGGCCAGCTCTACCCCTTGGTGCCTCAGATCTCACCTTCTGCTTGCCTTCTCTGTCTTTGCCACTCCCACTGTGCTTTTTGCATCCCCACAAGTTGTTCATGCCTGTCCTCTGTAGTTGCTCAATGCAAGCAGTTGCAGCTGCTGCAGCACCTCAGTGTCATCCCTGGGCTGCCTTTAGAACAGACCTGCTCCAGCCTGGATTGGGAAGGGCTGGATCCAACCATTTCTCAGTTCAGTGTGCCAGCACCCACCCAGGGGCTGCATCCTGGCCAGGAGCTGCTGGTGCAGGTGTCCCTCCCTCCCACTGCAGGTCCCTGTTCATAGTTATGTTATATTCCAGATATGAACTTAATAAATTCAAACCCCAACCACCAAAGGAGAAGAGACCCAGTCTGCATTCCTCAGCATCTCTAAGGAGACGCCTCAGGATTAGAAATGTGGAGGAGCCAGTCACAGCCCTGGAAGAATCTCAGGATGTTAGCCAATCTTCAGGAGCAGAGGTAGATTTTCTTGTACACCTAGTGCTTGTGTTGCCTCCCCAGCCTGCCACCAACAAGTCATGCTTGTGCTGCTGACCTCTCTTTTTGCTGCCCTGCTGTGCTGTGCCCTGAGAGTGGGCTGGGCAGCAGGGCCAGTGGCTGGACATGGAGTGTGTGGGAGGGAGAAACAGGAGAGTTTTCCTTGGAGAAGCTCACTCAGATCCTACAGACCTGTGTTGAGTGTGGGATTTTTTGCCTTGTTTCCTTCGCAATGTAAGATGAGGCTTTTATATGCAGCATGATGATAAGACCTCCAGCTTGCTTCCCAGAGCAAGCTGGGATGATCCTGATCTCCATGGAGCCTCTTCCCAGTACAGCCAGACTCCCTGTTTGCAGGGCTCTGCTTTCACCCAGAGCTGCTATTGCACTGCTGGCCCTGGAGCTGTCTTACAAAGGGAGACTTTGCAAAGTGGCTGTCTCTTCCTCCCAGCACAGAAAATGGCTTGTTTTCCAGGTGCCAGCAGAAACTCGTGGACGGTATTACATCCCACTAGGGCTGGTGGGAACCATGTCCCCCACGGATGTACTGCACACTCCCCTGGAAGCAGAGGAGGTAAGAGGGAATCTGTCTCACTTGCACATTGTCAGTGTGGCCAGCAGGGCTGGAGCTGCCAGTGCCACTGGGGGCCCTCAGCATTGGCCACAGAGGGGCCTCCCATCCCTGCAGGCCCATCACAAAGTGCTGCTGAAGCAGCTGCTTGTTGGAGAGGCCTTGCAGGACACATTGTAGGGCTGCCCAAGGACGCAGTGCAGCACCTGTGGAGGGCACTGCTCCCCCTGGACCTCATCTCATAGGAAAGTTTTGCAGGAGCTTTTGCTGAGGCACCTTGAGAGCACACCATATATATCAGAGAGAAAGGGGAAAGGCCTCAGGAGTCAGATGAGCTGGGCTGGAGTTCTTCTCTGAGCTCCCTGAGCTCCAAGAGCTCTCACTCTGAGTGTCCACCTTTTCTAAAAGCAGTAAGAAAGGCTTTTTAAAGGCAAGTTGTGCATCAGAGAGCATTTCTACTGCCAGGAGACGTTTACTTTAATGTAGTGTATTAATTAATGCATTGACCCGTGAGGATGGGAGATGATTTTCCCCATGGTCCCTGCACTGGTCAGTGGCACAGATGCAGGATGAGATTAGGGTGATTTGGCAGTGTTTGGGGAATAGGCCCCTCTGGCTACAGCTGCACTTTGCTCCAAGATGCTCTTCTGCATCCATTGCCATGCTCAACAGCTCAATCTCTCCTGTCCTCCAGGTTTTCAGTATCCTGCCACTGTCTGGTGTGCTGCAGCCAGGAGAGAGCCAGCAGGTCTCCTTCACCTTCTGTAGCCATTTCAACACCATCTCCAATGTCACGGCGCTGTGCCACGTGGAGGGAGGCCCCACCTACGAGGTGGTGCTGACTGGGGAGACCGCATGCATCAGCTACTCTGTGAGCCCCCGGGAGACCAACTGTGGCTCTCAGGTACCACACACATCCCTGGCACAGCTCCTTGCCTTGGTGGGTTCCTGCCCACCTCGCTCCAGGGCTCCCTTCCCTTCCCAGCCCCTTTGTTGGCTCTGGGGCTTGGAAGTCCAACCTTTGAGGGACACATCTGGCATCCAAGCTGCTCTAAAATGGCCATCTCCAACCCTCTCCACAATGCTGGGAATGCCTCTTTTTCAGGGTACCTAACACTGCCTCCTGGGGCAGGCAGGGTCCCAGTGAGGGTGCTCTGAGGGGTGTGTCCCTGAGACATCTCTCTGCTGATCCACACCTAAAGCCTGACCTCCAAGGAGATGCTCTTGTCTAAAACTCTTGCTTAATCCACACAATAATCAAGGGAAAAAGTTAGGCTTTCAGTCACTATATTTGGAGAGACTGTCCCAGAATAATCCCCACTTCACTCTTTTTCAGTGGAAAGCCCACAGATATTTCCAGCTGCTGGCCCTGTCTGTGTTGCCCCGGGTGACTCCCTTGTTGCATCTATGTTGCTTGCCAATACTTGCATGCAGGTGCCTTTTCTCCTGGAATGCCTCAGTGCTGTCTCTGTTTCTCCTGGCTGTTGGTGACCCCTCAGAGGGCAGAGGGCCTGTGTGCCCTGGTTCATTTATTGCTGGCCCTCACATGGTTGTTACCACAGCTCTGTGTGCTGCCAGAGCTCCCTGGTGCTGTGCAGGTGCCCTGGGCCTGGGGGTTCCCCAGGTTTCCAAGTGCCCCTATCTCCTCCCTGGTCCCTGCTCCCATGATGTGTCTGCTTTCAAGCCCAGGAGGGAGGAAGGAGATTCCCAGCAGCAGGCCTGGGTCTGTAACTTCCCTCTCCTGTGCCTTCTCTCCAGATGTTTAATGCAATTCATCACAGCAAGGTCACCCTGGAGAACACTGGCAAGATTGAATTCAACTGGGTGCTAAAGCCTAGCCCTGCAGACCAGCATCTGCCTGGTGTGTTTCTGGTCAACCCCACCACTGTAAGTAGCACAAGTGACTGAGCCCAGCCCTGTGTCAGGTGGCCCAGGAGAGTGTTAAAGGGAAAAAAAAAGGGGGGGAGGTGGGGAGGGGGAAAGTCGGAGAGGAAAACCCCAAACCCAGCCATGAGAGAGACAGGGCTGTAAGCAATTTCTGCTGGGGCCAGAGAAGGTCAAACAAGTGCTCTCCTGACAGACTCCCCCACGGCCTTGGCTGGTGGGTGGCTCTGCTGTCAGAGGCAGACACCGGCGGGAGGCACAGGAGCGTGGGTCACTGTCCTGTCCTGCTGTAAGGGGAGCAGAGGAGAATTCTTTTTGATAGATTTCTCAGATGAAAATAAGGCACAAACGCACCCTTATATCTGAAAACTGTTTATTGGTAAAGAAAGGGTATGGTCCCGACCAGAAGGGGACAGAAAAGAGAGTGAGAGAGAAAATGAGAAACGGAGAGAGCAACAGAGGACGGGGACAGAGCGTCACCGCGAGAGCCCTGAGGCGCTGTGTCGGCTCCTGCTCGGCAGATGGAGCAAGTGCTGCCAACCGCACCAGCGTGCGTGCCCGCCGCGGCGGGAGGGGCTCCATCGGCCGGCAGCGGGGCCGGGCTCCATGGGCCGGCAGCGGGGCCGGGCTCCATCGGCCGGCAGCGGGGCCGGGGCTGGATCGGCCGGCAGCGGGGCCGGGCTGGATCGGCCGGCAGCGGGGCCGGGCTCCATGGGCCGGCAGCGGGGCCGGGCTGGATCGGCCGGCAGCGGGGCCGGGCTCCATGGGCCGGCAGCGGGGCCGGGCTGGATCGGCCGGCAGCGGGGCCGGGCTCCGTGGGCCCGCAGCAGGGCCTGGCTGGATCGGCCGGCAGCGGGGCCGGGCTCCGTGGGCCCGCAGCCGGGCCAGTTGTCCCGCGGGCTGCGGCCACCGGGCTCAGCAGCCGCCGCTTGTCACGGTCGGGGCGCGGCGGCTGCTCCCTCGGCGGAACAGCGGAGCGCTGGGTTGCCGTGGCGAGCGGGGAAGCGGCGACAGCAGCATTAGACAGGGAAGAAGTGGCTCTGCAGGGAGCCGGACCCTCCAGGTGCTCCCAGCCCAACAAAAAACCAAAAACGGCCGGGAAAAACTGTCAGTGTTAACTGCTTGTATATGCTAAGATTCCTCCCATAACTCAGCCCTTTTAGGAAGACTCTTGCTCAGACGGGCAAAATTTTCCCGAGCTTCGGGGTCTGTCCGCCTCCAAGGGGGAGGTCTCTTGCAGCCCCCAGACACGGAGCCTGCCTGCATTTTCTCCTAGCGATCTCCTTTACACGTGGGATGTATCAAGGCTCCCAGCACGTCTACAGCCTCTATAGTAATTTTTCACCCCATGTCAAAAAGTGGATTTATAACATTTGTTGTGGCATAACTTAAAATTTCATTGGTTGCTCACAGTCACTCAGGGGACCCCGATGGCTGAGATCTCAGGCTGTGCTGGCACTGGAGCGTTTCTGAGGGTCACCTTACCCAGGCTGTGTGATCACATATCCCTTAGTAGGCTTGCTGCTCCCTGCCTCCTCCAGCTTTGTTGCTGTGCAGCGGCTTTGTGGGGCAGTGAGGGGGCCAGGGAGCAGCGGGGCTGGAAGAGCTGGAGAGAAACTAGCAGCATCCCACCGCTGTCCAAGCTTCTCAGTCCTGCCTGGATGTCTTTGAGCCAAAGCAGCGCTCCTGCCTTTGTCCCTCCCTGCGGTGGGAAGAGGAAGCCGATTGGCTTTCCATTTCTTCATGCCTGTCTCCTACAAGGGACGAGAGGAGCTGCTGGCCCTGCTCAGTGCGGGGATTTCCCTTCCACAGCGGCAGCAGAAGCGCCTTTTGTTGATGAGGCAGGCTCTTGCTGGCCGAGGGCAAACCCCATCAGCAGCAGAGCTGTGCTCCCATCGGACTGTGCTCACATCAGGCTGTGCTGGGGCTGCAGCCTTGTGAGCCCTGGGGAGGACACACAGCACCCCAGGGTCAGAGGCTCGACTCTTAGGGCACAAGGAAGGTAGAAGGTATGAAAAATGAAGGCCGCTCCTCAGTTAAAATTTAAAGAAAATTTAATAAGAGACAATAGGAGACAAAGTCAACAAAGCAGAAGTAACAGCGCTGGGTGCTTGGCTTGGGTGCTGAGGCAGAGGCACAGACCAGTCAACACAGCAACACCCCTGATACACCTTGGGTACTGCATCAGCCTAATCCATATCTACAAATGCTTATACATATTGAAATATTTTAACATAGTTCCTCCTCCGCCTCACCTTTTTGGAGCGTGTGCAGTTGTTCTAGCCCTGGTCATTTTTTACTTTTTGACACATTCAACAGGTTTCCATTCCTTTATTGGTTAAGTGTTAATACTACAACAACTCTTCACCAACATTGGTATCACAACACAACATTCGCATTAAAAGAACTCTAAACTTTAGTAAAACTTCTTTTACAAAAGTCAACATTATAAACCACATAGTATTTACTCTAACAGTTGTGAAAGCCAATACTGTAATATGTTTATCACTAAGGTGATGTGGTCTGATGGTTTCTTCTAGATGAGAACCTGTCTGCTCAGCCTGTCTGTCCCCTGAGCCGTCCCCATCAAACACTCTGATACATTCTCTCTCTCTTCTCCTCTCCATGCAGGGCTCTGTTGCACCTGGTGAGAAGCAAGTGCTGGCATTCTCTTACATGCCTGGATTTCCAGGAGCCTTCAGCAGGACTTATCAGCTTAAAGTGGGTGACCTGGAACCAGAAAATATCTGCCTGAAAGGAGAGGCATCCTTTCCTATGATCACTTTGAACCTGCCCTGGAACACCAAAGGTGGGCACTGCCTGTCTGCCCCCAGGAAGGGCCCCTCTGGTTTTGTTCCCTACCATAGGCCCAGAGGGCAGCTCATGCCAACCTCCACCAAGCCTGGCGGGTTGCAGGACTCCCAGATCAAGTCAAGCCCCCTGGTTGCTTCATGAGTCTTGAGCAGAGGATCCCATGTGAACTTTGTCCCAGGAACCACCCTGCAGAGCCTGCCAGCTCATCTGGCAGGGTCCTGAAGGACGATGGCTTGAGTGGAAGGCTTGGGAAAGCTGTAAGAGAGGCTGGCAGGGCTTCTGGCAGGGTTGGGTTTGTGTGACATTGCAGGGGATGAGCTGCTCCTCAGTGGGGAGGGAGATGGGTGGGAGTGAACATGAGGATTCAGAGAGGAGCAGCAGCATCCACTTCCCATAGATGGCTTGAGGGATTTCTTTCTGGAAGAAACCAGTGTTGGGAGGTAGGGACTTCCCAGCTTCAATGGGACTGGCACTTTGCTCACACTTCTCTTTGTGGATGTTTTCTTCCTTCAGGAAAAGAAACACACGAGAAGCCTCTGACACAGCTCATAAAACCCCTGCAACAATACAGTCAGAGGAATAAATCAGCTGTTCAGAAGAAGACTCAGACCCCAAAAACTGAGACTCCAAAGAGTCTGATTCCGAAGACTCAGGACCTGCAGCCCAGCATCCTTGACTCTGGCATTGTAGTAAGAACAACTGCAGCCCTGTTTGGCACAGGCCACCCTCTCCATGTCACCTGAGCCCCTTGCAGCCCACAGCAGCTCCCCACTGCCCTGATGACACTTGGGACCTCCCTGCCCACTGACAACCTTGTGTCACCTCAGCATTGCCCCTAGGGCTGCCCCTCTGCTCATGGTCTCTTCTGGGGCTGCAGCAGCTTTCTGGCTACCCCAGGGAGAGATCCTGAAGGCCATGCTCCAGGGATGGAGTTGATGGTGCTTTGAGGGAGATGCAGGTCATTGCTGGGCAGTTTGTTGGTTCCAGCCCAAGCCCTGCCAGATTTACAGCCCTTAACAGCAGCTGCCTGACTGTGCCCAGGGGCTGTGCTGGCGGTGCTCATCTCCAAGAGGCACCAGCTTGGTCCCCCTTTCAAGACAGTTTTTGTCCAAGCTGCCTGGGTACTGGCTGGGGGCAGGCAAGTATCTGGAGCTCTGGAAGGTTCCTGGCTTGTCTGTCTGCCTGGCCAGATCAGCTTTGCTGACAGTGTCTGGGCAGGCAAAGATGCTGGAGTTACTTCCCTGGAGATGAGGTCCTGGCTAAGAGAGCAGGAGGTGTCACAGGCACTGAGC